>NW_022589760.1:3373341-3445516 GCF_004348235.1 Phoca vitulina
TGTATAATATGTTTACAGATGTGCCCTGCATTTAGTCTGCCTTGTTCTTATTTTGATATTTGTTGAGTCTCCTGCCTGTGCCAAAAGCTAGGATATTTCAGGCCCATGTACAATTGAAAGCAGAGGCATCCTTGAGCTTTAAAGCATTGAACAAACTGGAAAATGCAACATACCACATACTGAAGTGAAAGAAAAAAAATACATAAAAGATGAAATGAATTAAATTGAAACAAAATCTCTAAAGTTTATTTTAAAGGTGTAATAGCATAGAATGGATTTGCAGATATTAATTACAGAAATACATAAAGAAGAAAATGAAAAACATCTGTCCCAGGAACCAGGGATTACCATTGTTAATATTTTAGCATATACACTTTTTAATACAGAAATATAAATTTATAGGTACATAATGTCTTTATTTTTCTTTGGTACATGTATATTTATAACTTGTTTTTCTACTTAACAGTATATCACAAACCCTTCTTTAAGTGCATTAAAAATAATTTTGGGGGTGCCTGGGTGGCTCAGTCATTAAGCGTCTGCCTTCAGCTCAGGTCATGATCCCAGGGTCTTGGGATTGAGCCCCGCATCGAGCTCCCTGCTTGGAAGGATGCCTGCTTCTCCCTCTTCCACTCCTCTTGCTTGTGTCCCCTCTCTCGCTGTCTCTCTGTGTCAAATAAATAAATAAAATCTTAAAAAATAATTTTCTTTGAAAAATGTCATTGGAATTTTGATTGGGATGGCATTGAAGGTACAGATTGCTCTGGGTAGCATAGCCATTTTAACAATGTTTATTCTTCCAATCCATGAGCATGGAATATTTTTCCATCTTTTTGTGTCTTCTTCAATTTCTTTCATGAGGGTTCTGTAGTTCCTAGAGTATAGATCCTTTACCTCATAGCCAAACTGTGGAAAGAGCCAAGATACCATTCAACAGATGAATGGATAAAGAAGATGTGGTCCATATATACAATGGAATATTACTCAGCCATCAGAAAGGATGAATACCCAACTTTTCCATCGACATGGATGGGACTGGAGGAGATTATTCTAAGTGAAATAAGTCAAGCAGAGAAAGTCAATTATCATATGGTTTCACTTATTTGTGGAACATAAGGAATAGCATGGAGGACATTAGGAGAAGGAAGGGAAAAATGAAGGGGGGAAATCGGAGGGAGAGATGAACCATGAGAGACTATGGACTCTGAGAAACAAACAGGGTTTTGGGGAGGGAAGGGGGGATGGGTTAGCCTGGTGATGGGTATTAAGGAGGGCATGTACTGCATGGAGCACTGGGTGTTATATGAAAACAATGGATCGTGGATCACCACATCAAAAACTAATGATGTATGGTGACTAACATAACATAATAAAATTAAAAAATAAATAAATAAATAATTTTCTTGGCCTCATATTATCCCATTACATAAATATACAACCATTTATTTAATCAATCCCCCATTATTGAGCCTCTAAACTGTTGCCATTTTTTAGAACTATTATGGCAATTATTTGTGATGACCATACTTATGGATTAGTCTTGGACTGCCTTTCTGATCTTTTTTTCCTTAGGATAAATTCTTAGGTCTAGAATTATTGCTTTAAAGTAACTAGTAAACTTTGACAAATTACCTTATAGAAAAGTTGTAGTAATTAACACTTCTCCTTTAATTATATGGGACTTGCTGTTTCTGTACCCTTATAAACCTTGAAGATTACCATGTTTTACTTCCTTTGTCAGTGTAAATAGTAAAGTTCAACCATTTTTTTCTATAATTTTCTTTTGTAATATACTCATTCATGCCATTCATCCTCTGACTTATTGATACTAACACTATTTTTATTGACTGATAAAAACTTATTTTATATTGAGAATATACATGGGACAGGACTAATATTAGGGACACTCAGAAGAAAATTGGATGACATGTGCTAGATACTAAACCAAGGGAGTAGGTATCTTGTAGTAAATACCCACTACAACATTTTAAATTTCTGTATTTCTGTTCTATAGTACCTCCACTTCTTCAATTAAGGTTAAAGTATTACATGGTGACAATATGCATTCTTTTTTACCTTATAATGTTTTATATTCTACTTGTTTATTAGGATATTTGTACCTTATCTCTATTGGTTTCTCCAGATATTTTTGTAGTCTGCTTCTTATGTAATCCAATAATGCTATCAATTCTTAGTGTTTTGGATAAGATCAAGTGTAATCTGATAATGCTAGACATAGAGAAGGACGTGCAGAGTTCATCTAAGTACTCTCAGCATCAAAAACCAGAGGGAGCAGGTTGATCCAGATGGAAACATTGAAATTCTCATTGAGTGGAATGCTTATCATAGAACATCAAGGATCCAAAAGAGGAAATAAGTTTATCAGATAGGAATTGTGAGAACCAACTGCTCTAAATTATGGGTTAAGCTTACTATGTAAAGCCATTTCTCTTACCTTTCATGATATAACCATGTCTACTTATTAAGGGATGATGATGAGTGAGAACTGAATAGAGAGATACATTTGTAATGAAATGTCCATATAAAATTTATGAAAACTTAAACTTTTGAGCTGAGTTGAGATGTTGCATTTGTTAATTCCCTGCTGTTCATTTAGAATTAACCTAATAAAAGTTCTTAAGATTTTGCAAGCTAGAAAATGGAGGTTTCATGAAGTTATGCCAGCATTCTCAAGAAAGCTATGACTATTGCAGGGGTTTGGGGTACTGGATTATATCTCATATGTTTGCAAGCTTCCACTGACTGCCACTATGGGTCTGGAAAAAATCTGTTGTTTCTTTAGGTGAGCATCAGAAAGGATTTTTTCTACCAGAAAGAATCATTTCAGAATGTGTTTATGGGTAAAGCTCAGATAGGGTAAGAAATCTGACCTGTAATCTAAGTTAAGAGTGTTATTTGTTACTTATTTTTTATAAATAGCAAGGCAACTCTATTTACCTTCCAATCATAATGGCTGAATGACTGATAACATAAAGGTACAAAATAACTCTTATCTGATAAGAACCTTTATTTAATGTAGAAAAAAACCAGTGGAGGACCTGTGTAGACTATGGTTGTTAGCAACAACTCAGAGAAGGATAACAGCTATGCAAAGCAAACCACTGCAAAACTTTATTAGGAGCAGAAGTAAAAACATTTGCTAAGTGAATATGTTTTTGAATAGGTCAATCTGTAGCTAGAACAATTGTGGGATTCTGAAAGAACTCAGTCTGAAAAGCAGCCACACTCTATGCTGAAATTGAAAAAAAAATCATTGTGACAAGAAAATGATACATGTGGAAATAATAAATAAAATACTGCCAGATCCTTTAGTTTCCATTTTGGCCTTTATTAGAAACCCACAGATTGTATTATTCTTCAATTTGCTGACCAGTCATAAATGTGTAACTTTCTCATGCTCCACAACCAAATTCAGTTCCCACTGGCACTGGGATTGATCAGGATAAGATAGTAGAGACAGGATGAGGCAAATACAGGAGGGAAAGGAAATGCAGTTGACACTTAAACATGGGTTTGAACTGCATGGGTCCACTTACACATGGATTTTTTTTTTTTTTTCAATAAATACAGTGCAGTACTGCAAATGTATTTTCTCTTCCTTATGACTTCATTAACATTTTCTTTTTTCTGGCTACTTTTTATGAGAATATAGTTTATAATACATACAACACACAAAATATGTGCTAATCATCTCTTTGTTATTGATAAGGGTTCTGGTTATAGTAACAGTGGGCTGTTAGTAATTAAGTTTTAAGGTAGTCAATAGTTATTGCCAGCTTTTTTACTGTGCAGGAGGAACCTCTGCATTGTTCAAGGGTCAACTGTACCTACTAAAGAGCCATTTCAATCCCAATCATTTTTTTTTAAAGATTTTATTTATTTATTTGAGAGAGAGAGACAGCACAGAGGGAGAGTGAGAAGGAGAAGCAGACTCCCCACGAATTGGAAAGCCCAATGCAGGGCTCAATCCCAGGACCCTGGGATCATGACCTGAGGCAAAAGCAGATGCTTAACTGACTGAGCCACCCAGGTGCCCTCCAACCATTTTTCACTTTAAAATATTTCACTCAACAAAAAGCCACATTTTTAAAGACAATTGACTTTTAGTTTCAAATTTCTGCAAAAGTAAATACATAGTTTCCTTCCAGGGACAGCTTTACAGGTAAGCAGAATCTGCAAATATCTAGAGAGTATGATATAAAAGGTGGAAAAATATCCTCTTCCTCTAGGGGCTTCTCAACTTGTTTTCCTGTCTGACCTGAAATTGACACTTTTAGAATATCTTTAACTAAGAGTATAAGAGAAATATCTTTAAAGTCAACTTTTTAAAGGAAAAGGAAAGATTTAGAAACCACAGGAATACTGAGCTAATAGTTCATCAATTTCTTCATTTCACAAATGGAAGAACTAAATCCCAGAGACCAAAACTGAATTGCCCAAATTCCACCAAATGGACGTGTTACCTGTGAGGAAAGATAACATATGCTATAGAAAGTTCTAGCCACTCTCAAGAACACAACAAAAATCAATAATACAGTAGCTCCCACAAGTTTATCTGATTAACTAGTTTTTGTGTTAAAGGAGAAAAAAATATTCCTAAAGGACAGAAAGGAGGACAAACAAAAGAGAACAAGACAGCTAAGTTTTGAGGAGATTGATTAGAATGTAAACTGGGAGACATAAAATGCAGTCTCAGGAGAAGGGTGTAGTGACAAAGGAATAAGATGGAAGACACCAATCAGAGAAAGAGAATTCAAACAATGATGGTCAGCTTGACAATGTTGTCTAGACTCCTGATTCAAAAAGAGAGGAGTAGGAGCTAAATGTATAATTATTTTCCTCTAGTAAGAAAAAAATCTCGATGCTAATTTAAAGATGCAGAAGACATGAATAGACATTTTTCCAAAGAAGACATACAAGACATACAGATGGCCAACAGACACATGAAAAGATGCTCAACATCACTTATCATCAGGGACATACAAATAAAAACTACAATGAGATATCACCTCACATCAGTCAGAATGAGTAAAATCAACAACACAAGAAGCAACAGGTATTGGCAAGGATGTGGTGAAAGGAGAAACTTCTTGCACTGTTGGTGGGAATGCAAACTGGCGCAGCCATTCTGGGAACCAGTATGGAGGTCCCTCAAAAAGTTAAAAATAGAACTACCCTACAATCCAGCAATCACACTATTAGGTATTTACCCAAAGAATGCAAAAATACTAATTCAAAAGTATACATACACCCCAATGTTTATAGCAACATTATCTACAAGAGCAAAATGATGGAAAGAGCCCAAATGTCCACGGACTAATGAATGGATAAAGAAGATGTGATATATCTATATCTATCTATCTATCATCTTTTTATCATCTATCTATCTAAGAGAATATTACTCAGCAAAAAAAAAAAAAGGATGGAATCTTGCCATTTTGCTATGATGAAGATGGAGTAGAGCATATTATGCTAAGCAAAATAAGTCAGTCAGAGAAAGACAAATACTATATGATTTCACTCATATGTGGAATTTAAGAAACAAAACAAATGAGCAGAGGGAAAAAAGAGAGAGAGGCAAACCAAGAAACAGACTCTTAACTATGGAGAACAAACTGAAGGTTGCCAGAGGGGAGAAGGTTTGGGGGATGGGTTAAATAGGTGAGGGGATTAAGGGGTGCACTTGTGATGAGCACTGCGTGTTATATGTAAGTGTTGAATCACTAAGTTGTATACCTGAAACTAATATTACACTGAATGTTAGCTAACGGGAATTTAAATAAAAACTTAAGGGCGCCTGGGTGGCTCAGTTGGTTGGGCGACTGCCTTCGGCTCAGGTCATGATCCTGGAGTCCCTGGATCGAGTCCCGCATCGGGCTCCCTGCTCAGCGGGGAGTCTTCTTCTCCCTCTGACCCTCCCCCCTCTCATGTACTCGCTCTCTCTCATTCTCTCTCTGTCAAATAAATAAATAAAGTCTTTAAAAAAAAAAAAAAACTTAAAAAAAAAGATGCAAAGAAAGTCTTAGGGTAATATGTATAGGAGTTGCAGCAATTCCCTATTTTCAATTCATAGTTCATTTATTCTCTTCCATTAGCCCTTTCTTTTTGGGTTGTCAAGTTCATACTTTGATTTCTTTACATTTGCATTTTATCTAAAAGTATGAAAAACACACAAAAAGGAAAAAAAAACTTTTCTCAAGGGTTTTGATGGGGTAAGTTAAGGCCAATGTTTTCAGCATTAACTCTGAATGTACTTGTTTTTATGAAGTTAAGTCAGACCCTTAATATACAATTTAAATGCAGCCTTGACTGGCTAGAAATGTTATTTTTAAATCCCCAGAAGTCATAGATCAAAGGACAGTAAAAATACATCCTATATTTAATTTAATGATGCTTTGATGCTTTGAATTAAAGTAAAAGGAACATATGTCAAAATCTTTATTCATTGATTATTCAAGTTCAGTTTAAGGCTAACCTGCTGTACTTTTACATGAATCAATAGCCTAATATATAACAGAACTGCCTATTTATAATAAAGATATCTATATACCTTCAAAGACATTCTAGGTTGCTAAGCCTACTTTTGTGTGTTGTGGGTATAACGTTAACAATGTCTTATTATTCTTCTCTTGGGGAGATCTTCACTTTCTTATGTTCACCTCTGGGGATACTTTAACAGAGGTTTACATTATTTCTCTGTCTAGTAGCAACAAGAGTCTCTCTTTCAGGCTCTAATTTTTTTTTTTTCCACAGCACTATTTATTGAGCTGCCTTAGTTCATCTTTCCCACTCTCACCTCCATTTACACAAAGTCTGGAAGACTATCTTCCCTCTCACTGTATATAATAGATTGCCATTTATTTTGCCTAATCCAGGAACTTCTGCTGTTACTTCTTTTCAGTCAACCCTTAAATTCATGACCCTCAACTATAGTCTCAACTCCAGATCCATGTTTCCAAATGCAGGATTCATATCTCTAACTGGGTATCCCCTTTGTTCTTTCAACATACATCCTTATTAAACTATAATTCCTGACTTTCCTTTTTCTATCAGTAGTACAGGCTCTTTCCCAGTCACTCAGGCTTGAGAACTTCAGTCACGCCAGACTCCTTTCTCCCCCTCACCCTTCACATGCAATTAATTTCCAAGTGTTCTTGATTTTAATCCCTCAATATCTCTTGCATCTGTCCCCTCTTCTCTGTTTTCACTGCCAACACCTTGGTTAATGCTCTCATTGCTTTACATCTTGAACTACTCAGATAGCCTCCTAATTGGTCTCTTACCACTTACCCCACTTCACTCCATTGCATGCTATACACACTGTTAGAGAAGTCTTCCTTAAGCCAACTCTGATCAAGTTACCAACCACCATGCTAAAAAACTTTCAATACCTTGTCATTGCCAGTGTCAAGGAGGAGGACTTCCCTTTGCCCTATGGTTCTTCTAGCTAGACTTAGAATCAAATTGACATGAGACAGATTAACAGGAGAAAATCAAAGTTAACAGACATATGTACAGGGAATCCACATAGACATGAAATCCCAAAGATAATGAAGCAACATGAAGCTTATATGAGCTAAGGAAAGGGGTAAGGGAGAAAACTCATTATCAAGAAGGTGAAAGGAGATGTTTAGAAAAAAACAAGATTGTTCTATTATGCAGATGAGTTCCTTCAGTAAAAGGGTCCTCTTTTAATACTTTTCCTGTTGTAGGCTTTACTTTTCAATGTAAATTTAGGCAGTTATGGGAAGGCAGAATGCCTTTCTTGCATCTGCTGGGTTTTTATTACTTTTATCTCAAAGTAATCTTTATGCAAAAGTGGCATATTTTGGGGCAACCTGCCCTGGGCCCCTACACTAGCCCACAAAGTATTACTCACTGATTCTGGCATTTCGGTTTGTCTATGATGTGGTGATCAATTTCATCTCCTATGATTCCTTTACATTCAACATATGTTTCAATGAAACTAGGCTGCTGACTTTTTGAAAATGACCTATGCTACCCTACCGTCTGTTTTAGTCATGTTGTACATTCTCTCTGACCTGCGTTTCTCCTCCTCTCCCCATGTAGAAATACTAGTCATCCTCCAAGATCCATCTCAAATTCACTTCTTTCCTGAAGTCTTTTGTACCTACTTATTAAGGACATTTCAATGTAAAAAAATGTCATTTTAAAAAGGCAGCATGGAGGAAATGTAGGTCAACACTATGAAGTTGGTGTAGATTGTACTGAAGCTCAAGAAGTAATCTTTAAGTGTTACATAGAAAAATACTCTATATGAATAATCATTCAAAGGATAAGAGCAAACAGGTTGGGCTTCATCGGGTATGGCCAATAGCTGGTAGGCATTCTACCTGTCCTTTTTTTTTTTTTTTTTTTACATTCATGGTAGATACAAGACAACCTTTTGCTCTTGTGACTCTAGTCTGGGGCACAATTAATCCTAGAGCTTTTATTAGAGAAACGTTAAACCAAGTAGCTATCTCTGGGATGGGTATCTCTGAATTCCTGCCTACGCTCTTACCTTTGAACTCCAATTACATTTGGGCCTTAGATCTGTTATGGAACATTTTTCTCTAGCTTGCACAATGCATCATTTGTGCCTTCTCTTATTTTTCCCTACTGGGCTATAAGACCTTTGAGAGAAAGGACTATGTGTCAGTCATCACAGTCTCAGAATCTCTATATAAGAAGGAATTAAGGTGGCATTCAGAAGGATGGGAATAGGGGAGGGGCTGTACCCTAGCAAGCTGCATTTGCATACCATGTATACTATTCTACTTAGTCTGTGTATATTTATGATGGAAATCATAAAAGAGCACCAAAACTTTCTCAAGCCTCCTTTTGTCACTTGAACTTTATCTTACTTCTCATTTAGTTTTACCTACTGTGTAGCAGATATTATCAGTAACTACAACCCTGCATATAGACCTGCCCAAATACTATTATCTCCACTATATTGCCACATGAGAACCACTCCTTTTCTTTCATTTCTTCCTCCTTCTTTCATTCTCTTTTCTTTTGTTCCTTCTTTCTTTTCCTATCAGAAATAAAATGGATTCTTTTTATTTTGGATAGCAATGTGGTATAGTGGTTTGGGATCAGACAAAACTGAGCTAGTGTCCCAGCTCTGTCAGTAGCCCTGTGCCTTTACACAAATGACTTGACCCTTCTGTTCAACAATATTTTTAACTAAAATGTTGGTAATAATATTTTTGCTTTAAAATGTAGAATGAAGAAGGAGTAATAATTTGTCAATAAAAATAAGGCACCAAAATACAAATTGTGCTTATGTTTCCATTTTGGGTAGTGTGGATCCCTTTAACAGTTCTTTGAATTTATACATGTGGATGAGATTGATTATACCAGGAATATATTCAGGATAGAAATAGTCTGAATATTTTTGGCAAAGTTTATGTACTTTTGCAATTTCCAAAATATAATTAAAAATTGAACAAATTAAGAGCTCTTATGCAGTGAAATGGTACAAATGCTCATTTTACTTATGTTAATATTTCCAGAAAAGCTCAGCACTATCTGTTTATGATTCCAGTAAGGTAGATGGATATTGTTTTGCTATCATTCCATCAGCTATGAAACTATAGAATTTTACCGTCTTAAAGGGGCTTATCTCAATAAAGATTTAAGGAAATAATTTTGCTGTCATTTGTACATTCTATTACTATCATCTACTCAAAATTTGGCACTAGAATAATGTTTTATTTTTATTCATTTGATTTTGGAAGAAATATGAAATTTAGAACAGACTTTCTAGTAAAATGGTGATTGGTTATTATTATTATTTTTTTTTAGCAGATTGTCTACATTTCACCTGCTGCTCAGGGTTAATTTAAGTAGCTAGTTATCATCTATAAAATGCTACATGATGAAATACTTTGCTCAATAAGTATAGATTTCCTTTTTGTGGGTATATTTTTCTGAAATAATAAAGGAAATAAATTGCTTCAAACAACTAGAAGTCCAAGACAGCAGTTTTCAGGGTTGATTTAATTCAGAAGTTTTAGCTCCACTTTTCTGTGATTCCCTTATCTCTGCTCTCATCTGGGTGATATTGGCTACATTCTCAGGTTAATATTGAAATGGCTACAACAGTTCGAGCCTTTATATCCAGTCAAGATAATGTTCAGAAAGAAAGTGGTATATCTACTTTCTGGGTTGTTTTATTTTTCTGTTTGTTTTTAAAGAGATCCAAGGTAACAAAGGCTTCTCGTGACCTCAGTCAAAGGTAGCAAACAGCTGTTGGTAAATGAAATCTTTTATACACAGAGAACTTTGCCATCTATTGCTACTTCCACATAGAGGGAACCTATGATCCACTTTTATATACTGCTTAATATATTTTAAGGTAAATAATTTTTTAAAAGATTTTATTTATTTGACAGAGAGGGAGAGGGAGAGAGAGTACAAGCAGGGGGAGCAGGAGGCAGAGGGAGAAGCAGGCTCCCCGCCGAGCAGGGAATCTGATGCGGGACTCGATTCCAGAAACCTGGGATCATGATCTGAGCCGAAGGCAGATGCTTGACGGACTGAGCCATCCAGGCACCCCAGTAAATAATTTCTTCTTTATACCTAAACACTGTCTTGGTGCCTTTTGAGACTACATTTTCCTCATCTGCCTTTCTGACAAAATGTCAGTGTCCTTGTAGTAAATTAAAATATTCTCAAAGCAAACATGATTGTGTATATGTGACGCTGGGCAATTGATTAAAAATGGGAAGAGAACAATAGAAATTACATGTCTGATGCCATGTAAACAGATGATTTTCAATATTTATATATTCTTTTCTTGGTGAAAAGATTACATTCCTTTTGCAGTTTTCATAACTTCCCTCCATTTATCTAGGCAGCATGTTTTGTGTAGAACAAAGAGCCAGATACACATGTTAGAATCTTCATGGTGCCACTTACTACCAGTGTGACATTGAATAAATTACTTTTACTTTATGAGCTTCAGTTTGTTCATCTATAAAATTGACATAATAATTCTTAGCTCGTAGCTTTATTAGCATTCACTAAGTATTCCTTTCCTTCATCTTTCACCTATTTCTTTAGCCTTTCCACTTTTTCTCAACTAAGCCTTAAAAATGAATTGGTAATTAAAGTAATATCTCCCAGTGACATAAGTACTTAAGAATGTGTATCACCAGCCTTTCAAAAGAATCATTAACCATTCTTTCTATTTCTGTTTGACTTCTCAATCTTACATCAAAAGACAATTATCAACCAGGCCCTTTAAAGAGGAAATTGGCAGTTTTCTCATCTTCTTTATATATTTGAAAAATATACTCTTCTTACTGTTTACTATTTGACTGGTACAAAATACATATCCCTATCAATTTAGATTTCCAGGCTCTTCTCAATACTATTTGATTTTATCTACTCCATAATAATTGGGCTAATTTTTACTTTGACACTCTTTTTTTCCCTCCAGGTCTTTGAGGAAACAAGACACCATTTTACTTTTTTGTTTATTTACAGTGAAGATAAAAATTGCTGTTGATAAACTATTAATTATTCTCATCCTAGTTTCATAAATTAGAGTAATTAAGGCAGACAACCAATAGACTGTACTTCTGTGATAGAACATGTCCCTTTATTTAGAACTGATTCAAAAGAAAATCTGAAATTAACTTTCAGCAGATAAAGATGGGTGAGTTATAAATGCCAAGGTAACATTGATGTTAAGGAATGCACAATTTTTAGTGACTAGAGGTAGTGAATTATAGATCATTTCAGGAATGCTATAATGAAGCTTCACTGTATTTACTTAGAAGAGTATTATTAGCATAGCAATTTTGGAAGATTAATATTCTGCTAAATTGTCTCAAAGATTTCAGATAACTCTTCTAATTTTATGGGAAATTTTTAACCAAATTTACATCTCTTATAAAAAACATGTATTAATACACCAGACAAGATAAATACAATTTAATAAATAAGCATTAAGTTACAAAGTAGTTAGATCTTATTTGAACCTGATATAACGAGTAATGGAGCATTTCAACTTCATACAATGAGTAATGAAACCTTTCAACAACACTCATCATTCACGAAGTCATTAAAATATACTGAAATTTTTAAAAAGAGACATTAAAATCATCACAAACACCCATTCAGAGTTTACAACAATAAAGCCTGAATTATTTCCCATACTCTGGCAGAGCAGGAGACAGAAGCTGCTTGCATAAGTTGTTCAGTAGAATCCTAAAAGGAGTAGAGAGTCTGAATAATTTATTCTCCCTGTAGTTGCCCAATACTGTACTACAAAATGGTATACCTGGTGAAATTAACCATTGTAACTTGACATCTTAATGGTCTAGTGTTAATTTTGACTAGACCTTGTAGTGTCATTTATTTTTCGGTATATCTAGATTTGCACTGACTGTAAGATTTTTAACAACTGAATGTAAAATTGAAGTTATAAATCAAGAATGAAAATGAGAAAAGTAATTTTACTGTCAAATAACAATGTATTATTTCTGTTTGGATAATAGTGTCAACTAAGTAAAACTCTTTGTTTGCTGTAATCATTTTTTAAAAATTTTTTATAAAAAATTTTACATTTTCAGGAATTATTTCTAATCTCTCACTGCTTTTTCTATGTGGATTTTAAAGTGTTGTTTTCTTCCTTTAATGTATATGTAATATCCAATTCAGCGTTGCCAATGGCTGTGTTTTTGCACTCCATAATGTTAGATTGCAAAATTAAAGTGCTACTAATACCATCCAATTTCTTTTTGAATCATCTTCTTGAATGAGAGTTGAGCAAAATATATGACCTCCTCCAGGTCAGTGGGTTCAGGGAAAGTAAAAAGATATGTCTAAAGGTGGCAAATATTAATTGGCTATGTTAAAAAAAATTCCTCAAGATTCAGAGAAAGAATACTTCAGTTTCTAGAGTTGATATAATTTTAGTTGGGAAAGCTCTTTATAAGAAATTGCTCCAAATATAATTTGGTATCAAAACTAGCTGCTTTGGCACTGCAAAGAACTTCAGCCCCATCTAGCAAAGTTTCATCTTTGGAATTTCACAACTAATCTAATTGTGTCCATTTTGTAGTTGCCAATTCAACTCAATGATTTCATTTCTCACTTGAAATCTGTGAGACTCACACAGATGTAACATTCAATACCCAAAACGGAGGTCACTAAGTTGTGCAGATGGAAACTCATATGACTTTAACAGCAAATGTAGCAGTTGTCTTGTGGGATTAAAAATATGACTGTAAATTTAGAAAACATAGTTATCAATCAAAATTCTAAAAGTTAGTTGTCTTGGGGCATACTTAAGGGAATAGTTGTTATTAGTGTTGTTTTTAACTGGTAGGGTTTTGCTCTATTTCATCTTTCTCAGTTTCCTAACATTACTTTTCATATTTTTGGTTCTTACATAATGATTCTTCCATACTTACTAATGATTCTGTTGTAATGACTCTCAAAAATATTTTTAAATTTTTTTCTATTATTTTCAGACACCAAAGTGGTGTACACAAATTTCTCAGTGTGAAATCTATCAGTAATTACTAGTTGTTATGTTGACCAGTTTTTAGTGTGGTCAGTAATTCTTCTAAAAATAAATCTCTCATATTAGCTTGGAACTATTACCTGCATCAGTATTATTCTTTAATAAAGAAGATATTTGTCACAACCCTACAAATAAAAATTGAAAATTCTTAATTTTATGTAAATGTAGCTTATCTATATAGAAATGACCTTTTACAAGAGCTATTCAATTTCAGCTGCCATTGTTTAGAGTATTTAAATAAACCTGGTTTATAGATCCCTTTCAAACATGAATGAGAAGTTCAAAAAACTGCATCTTAAAAATAATACTCTACTGAATGTGTTTCAATATCATCTTAAGATCAAATAGAACAACTTTAATGAATGATGAAGGAGAAATTTATTTTTCACATTAACATGCTTAGTGGTAATATCCTCAATTATTCTTACTATCTTGTCAAATTACTGCATTCCAAATCTGACTAGAATTTGCTCTCCAGTGCGAAATGATTTGTTGACTCATTGCTTGTTCAGGCAACAAACAGGAAAAATATCTGTGTAATGAAAGTGTATTCATTTTGTTTTTCCAGCCTGAGTTTTATTGTTCTTGCTCTTTTGTCTGAGAGAGATTTATCAACATCTGTATTGAATAAACCGACATCAAAACCATCTAAGGATATTGAGTGGGCACAACTCCACACCCACTTGGAAGTCAGTAACCATGATCATAATCCTTAGTATACAATTCAAAACACATTGAACTTCAATAAAAAATTATACTTTCTGAGCTATGAATCATCACCAAAACACCTATGACTATTAAATCTCTAATCGTTCTTGGTTACTAATCATTCTACTTTAAGAAAGACAAAGGCTAAATAATCTTCAGGGCTTCTTCAAACTTTTTAAAAAATTCCTGTGTTATTATGTACTAGATAACTGGCAACTAAAGACCTAAAATGAGGCTCTAGATCAAATATTACTAGGAATGTTCCACTTTAAGTCAGAAACTGGTTAAAGAAAAGCAAGGTGAAATGATATCTTGACACACATTTTAGTATTGACAATTATCTGACTCATACAGTCAAATTTTAGTTATCTAAATGGAATTAATTTGAACAAACTGACAGATGAGAGGAAAAATTAAAAGCATTTCATGTAAATATTTGTGTCTTGCAAAATAATCTCATTAAAGTGACTAGTTTGGGTTAAGCAAGACTCCAGTGAGTGAAGTTCAACTGTAGACTTCAGTTCAAAAGAAGAGAGCAATTTTTAAAAACCTACATTTGCATCATGTGTTCCAGGCATTTTCTTCTGCAATAAATTGAGGTTGTTATAGTGCTTAGGGAAATGTAAGAACTAATATCTTCTCATTTTCTGTTGTACTTTAAGATGAATATCAAAAATGTTACATAGCAATGAAAAGTATTCTTGTGAGAAAAACATCCAATGTCACATTAAGACTTGCATTTCTCTGCACATTTTATGCAAATAAATTTCAATTTTTCAATAAGGGGTCAACTCTTTAAACTGATGCTGAAATACATTGATCGACCTAACTATATATAAAACCTGGTGCCTAAACAATGAATCATGGAACACTACATCAAAAACTAATGACGTAATGTATGGTGATTAACATAACAATTAAAAAACCCCTGGTGCCTAAAGTCACCAAGAGTATATGATCTCATGCCTGAGGTAACACATTCAGTGTTTTTATTATTATTGTATGATAATTCCCCCAGCTTTTTCTGTAAGGAACTCTTTCTGGGCTAAGTAATTGATGGTTTCTCATGCATGTTTTAATAGTCTTTAGAAAAAAGGTTTTTGAACAAATGCTATCTACTTTGGAATACTATTTGAACTGCATTTATTTCTGCAGTAGATTTCCCTAGCTGGCCAATTAATTACAAGTTATAAAGGTCTTTTTTTTTTTTTTTTTAAAGATTTTATTTATTTGACAGAGAGAGACACACAGAGAGAGGGAGCACAAGCAGGGGGAGTGGGAGAGGGAGAAGCAGGCCTCCCGCAGAACAGGGAGCCCGATGCAGGGCTCGATCCCAGGACCCTGGGATCATGACCTGAGCTGAAGGCAGACGCTTAACGACTGAGCCACCCAGGCGCCCTATAAAGGTCTTTTTAAAGTCACTTAAAAAAAAAAGGACAACAGTTATGGTTCATTGTTCCCATCTTGAATCAACTCTTATGATGCAAGTAGTATACATCATAAATACCTTTTCAGTATTGTTAGGACAAGATAAATATCTATATCTTTATATCATTTATATCTATATCTATAAAGAGAGACTGGACAAAATTGTCATTAAATGGGTGGTGTGGACTTAGAACTTAGATTTCATTCTCATCAGTTTTGTATTTGGAGAATAAAAAAACACCTTATATGAATGCTTTTTACCATTGCTTAAGAGGATATTTAAACCTATAGAACATTTTAAAAAATTACTTTGATCATTACTGAAATATTTAGATTTAGATAATTAAAGAAATAGAATCACAATACAGTAGAGATTGAATTAATTTCCCCTTTTGTGTATGTGTTCTTGGAACCAGTTAATCTAATTTTTATAACAATTTTTGGAATGTAAGTTTTGCCAGACTAAATATATTTTAAGGTAAATATTAAAAAAAATGACTAACATGTTTACTAGTCATTTAGCCTCTATTAAATTGATCACAGACAAGATGTTGATTTTCTCTTAAACAAAGTAAATTAATTTCAAACATTGTACCATGATGGCAAGATCTAAGATATCCTGGGATAAATATATTCCAGAATTCTATTGACTTGGTCATTTGTATCCAGAGCTAAGTCAAAATAAGGGCATTTTCTGGACTTAATGTTATTACACATTTTCAATATCAAAGAACAAACATAGAGTACATGGTTTGTAGCAGGTTTTTGAGAAGCATCTTATAAATTAATGAATGGGCGAACTACACATAAGTTTTAATCACAATCATATATTTGACACACATAATAAATGATTCATAAAATCAATGCCTTTTTTTAAAGCAGTTTTTGTATGTAACCATCCAGGTGGATTCACATGTAAATCTCTGGTTGTGAGAAATATGACTATATTTTAGGTTGATATTTGATTTCTAGTTAGTCTTTTCACTTTCAAGAAATATCAGCTGGCAAGTCTACTTATCAGAAAGGCACCTTTTGCATTTTAGAAATGACTCTAACCCCCTAAGTAGTGTTTGAAATTTGTAAAAAGCCTCCCCAGGGCTCCAGCTGATATTTGCCCTGGCCAGGAGGGTTGGACCTTTTTCCTTTGGGCTCACTGCTGATAATACTGATATGGACCTCTCATTTCATTAACTTTGATAAGGGCATTATTTCCCCACTGCATGTGAGAAACAAGACTATAGAGATTTTTGAGAACAGTAGGAAACTCTGCCCTTACCACACACACACACACATACACACACACACACACGAGTGAATTTCTGTTTTCTTACACTATTCTCACATTGGAAAGCATATTAATTATAAATGTACATTGTGAAGAAACCCAGTCTTACATCTTTAAAAATAGTTTTGATTGGTTTTGTGTACTATTGAAAAAATAGATTTGAAACATCTTTAGAAAATAATTGTAAGGAAACAGAGAGGACTATGCAGAAAATGAGGCTGGAAAACAGTGCCCTTAAAATGACAAATAATACATGTCCCAGAGGCAGTCTAGCATAATAATAAAAAATATTACTTCTACTACTACTAGCTAGCTAGCTTTTATATAGCACTTATTATGTACCAGATCCTGGTTCTAAGTGCTTTTTATATCTCAACTAACTTTATCTTCACAGTAATCTATTAAGTTGCTACAATCTTAACCTCATATTATATAGATAAGGAAACTAAGGCACAGAAAGATTGAATAATTCACCCATGGTCAAAAAGCTTGTAGGTAACAGAACAAGTATTTGAACTCAGACGCAGAGAGGTTCAAGAGAGTTTAAGAGGTTTAAGTCCCACATTTGCCACTTAGTATTTGTGTTCCTATAAGCAAGTCATTTAAACTCTCCAACCCTGAGTTTCCTCTTCAATTAAATGGGGTTAGTAATGCCTACCACACAGATATTTATGGGTTAATAATTGTAAATAATAATAATGTTGATATTTATTGAGCATGTGGTTCATGATCTTTACTCTTGGAAAAGTCAGACTTCGTTACTTACTTATTAAATGATGCTGGGAAAGTATTTTATATCTCTAGACCTCAGTTTCCTTATTTGTAAAATGAGAAACACATTTCCTCATCTTCAAAATAAAGATATTAATAGCTTTTTAGTAAGGTTATCAGGAAGATCAAACGAGATGATGCATAAGTATTTTTTTTTTTTTATTCATTTGAGACAGAGAGATACAGAGAGAGAGAGAGAGAGAGTAGGAGCAGTGGGGAAAGGTGGAGGGAGAGGGAGAAGCAGACTCCCCACTGAGCAGGGAGCCTGATGCGGGGCTCGATCCTGGAGATCATGACCTGAGCCGAAGGCAGACGCTTAACGACTGAGCCACCCAGGCGCCCCGATGCATAAGTATTTAACATGATTCCTAGCATATAATAAGCACTCAATAAATAATAATAATAGTAATAATAATAATAGAAAGTTTAATTAGCATAAACTTCTCAGAGCACTCTCGCTAAAACAAATGTGAATACAAGCAGTCAACATCAGTGCCTTATGTCAGATTCTCACTAACTTGGAAGGTTAAAAAGAGACTTAATAGTAACTACACATTATAAACTTCAGCATAAGAGAGAGGCTCAAAGAAAGGGTCATATTCAGTATTTCTATGGCTTGAAGAACTCTTCCTAGATAATTAGTAGTTGAGCATCATCACTATTAGAGACTCTTTTGCCCAAGTTGCTCCGATTCAACTTTATTGGGCATTATAGTGACAAAGGAGGCAAAACAATAGCCTGGGGATCAGGTAAGATAGTGGTACTGTGAGGCTTGATGAAGTTTGGGAAGACATTAGAAATTTGTACTAGAAGTACACAAGTCTTACTCTAGGCGATATCCAATGAAACAAAGTTTAAGTAGTATAAAGCATATTGGCAGGAGGGATCTTATTGGGCAGGATGAAAATGTTCTAAAACTAATTTATGGTGATGATTGTGCCACTCGATAAAGTTACTAAAACCCATTAAATTGTATACCTGAAGTGGGTGAATTTTATGATATTAAAAAGTACCTCAATAAAGTTTTTTAAAAAAACATTTAAAGTCAGTTTTTGGAATTAACACATATTCCTTATGTCATGTTTAGAAAAAGGAGAACAGAGAACTGAAATTTATTAAACATCTAACATGCCAATCATCTGCTAAGTGCTTTAACTTAAGGTATCCCATTTTATACTCACAACATCCTACATAGTAAGCACCATTCCCTCCATTTTACAAATGAAGAAACCGAAGCATGAAGAGGTTGAGTTACTTACCTAAGGTCATTTAAGTAAGAATGGGTGACAAATTGAGGTCTTTCAAAAGTATAATATAGTGAGAACAGAAACCCAGAGTAAATGTAAATTTTGTCTAATAAAAAGTTGTCTTTAAAACCCTACTGAAATTCATCAGTCTTACACCCAGCCACCCCATCCTTCCCACCCTCCACCACTCTAGCACAGACCTGTACCTCTGAAACAAATAATATATTATATGTTAAAAAAAAAAAGAAGATAGTAGGAAGGGAAAAATGAAGGGGGGGAAATCGGAGGGGGAGACGAACCATGAGAGATTATGGACTCTGAGAAACAAACTGAGGGTTCTAGAGGGGAGGGGGGGTGGGGGATGGGTTAGCCCGGTGATGGGTATTAAAGAGGGCATGTACTGAATGGAGCACTGGGTGTTGTATGCAAGCAGTGAATCATGGAACACTACATCAAAAACTAATGATGTAATGTATGATGATTAACATAACATAATAAAATAAAATAAAATAAAAACCCTACTGAAAATTTTATGATAGGGAATATTTTGACATAAAGCTTCTAAGACTACAAGACACTGAATAATAATAACTGGCAATATCTGATGGAGTGCTAAGATGAGTGCTCTGGTCTGTCATCACTGAAAAATTTTAGACAGAGAAATCAATTTAAGTTAGAGTATTAGGGAAAGTTTTATGAAGAAAAATGCAGACACACAAGAAAGCATTCCACCTGAAAGACACTATAAGGACAATGACATTGAAATTAAAGTTACTATATATGGCCTAAATGCCAGATCATTACTGTGAATGTATACTATCTGAAACTCCTACACACACACACACAAAAATAATAATAATAATAATAATTAGGAAACAAAGTGGTTTGACTTTCACTTCCGTTTGTTTCCACTTATCAGTCTGTATTCACTTAAGCATAGTTGACCCTTTTCTTCTTGGTTCTTTTTTTTTCCCTTAATAATATGTTTTAAAATTTTTATGATGTAAATTTTCAAACATATAAAAATAGAAAGCATTGCACAGTGAAGATCCATATACTCAATTCCCAGAATTAATGATATCTACAGAGACCTACAAGACCATTATATGGGAGAAAAAGCAAACTAATTTAAAAAATAAATTAGTAAACAAGTTAATAAATAGATATCTTAAATATCTTACTTAAGCCACTGTATTTTGGGGTTTCTTTGTTATAGCAGTTTAAACTATACCCTAAATATTGCACTAGTGTAACATGCTGCAGTGTAGAGAAAATAATGGCTTTGCAGGTCAGTCAGACCTAGAAATTCTAGCTCTATATTATATATGACATTGACAATTTATTTAAACCATATGACTTTATTTCCTCATCTACAAAATAGTAGTGCCAATATCTACTCATGGTGTGGTTGTGAGAATCTGGTAAGACAATGGATGTATATCATCTTGCATGGGCTTGAAATACAGTGTGGTACTTAATAAGGGTTCTTTCATAGCCTTTTTATCACACTCATTAGAGATTGTTTACTACTGTATTATTGAACTGAATTTTTTCATTCAATTGTTTCCAAGTGACATCAATCCCACCTGTTTACAAAATTTAATTAACCCAGAGAGTCTAAGATGGTAGAGGAGTAGCAGACCTTGGATTTGTCTGATCCCAGGAATTCAGATAGATAGCTATCAAATCATTCTGAACACCTGCAAACTCAACTGGAAATCTAAGAAAATAATTGCTACAATTCTACAAATAAAAAAGCAACCACTTTCTGCAAGGTAGGAGGTATGGAGAAGTGAATCCGAGGTGATATATCAGAAGATAAACCCTGGGGAGAGGGAATCTTCATAAGCTAGCTACCAGAAAGTGACATAGCAGTGGAGCACAAAATCAGAACTTTTAGAAGTCTGCTCCAGTGAGGGACATCCCTGCCTGACAGGCCCTCAGGTGGTGAGGTGGGGCAGAAACCTAGGTGGGACAGTGTGGTCTCAGGATCCCCAGGGTCACAGAAAGAACAGGGGTGCCTGAGTGCAGCAGAGCTCCCAGGCATCAGAGCGAGGAAGCCGACTGCAATCAGTGAGCCCAGGAGTAGAGTTTCAGCTCGGTATTCCCATAAACCTTGAACCATGGCATGGTTAGACAACTGTTCTCCAAGCAGGAGCCCAGCAAGCGGCAGAACTGCAGGGAGGCCCCCTTTTCTCCCCCAGGACTATTGGCATGGGTGTGATGCTGGAGTCTTCAGGGTTTGGAGACTCAAAGTGGTGCCGTGTGCTTGAGATAGAAAAGCTTGGTCACAGGCTGGGTGAGCACAGAGTGTACATGGAGACCGGGGAGAGAGGAGTGATGGACTGCTTTTCCCTGAAGGCACACTGAGGAGTAAGGAGGCAAGCTTTCAGCTCCAGGGCTGGAGATTGAGAGGCCACCATTTTCATTCTCATCCTCTAAAGTGGCAAAGAAAACCTTCAGGGAACAAAAGCCACATAGAACAATCAGAGCCTCTTACTTAGCTTGGGCCCCTGGCAAGAGCGGTGCAATTCCACTTGGGGCAAAGACACCTGAGAATCTGTACAACAGGCCCTTCCCCCAGAAGATCAGCAACAACATCCAGCTAAGACCAAGTTTACCAATCACACAGACCTGCAAAACTCCAGCACTAGGAGAAAATAGTATATAGAATTCATGTTTTTTTTTTTTCTTTTTCTCACGATTCTTTAGTCTTTCAATTTTAATTTTTTTCTCTTTCCTTTTCAACCAGTTTCTTATTTTATCAACTTTTGTTGTCTTTTTTTAAATTTTCATTTTTACAGTTACATTCTATCCTTTCACTGTATTTAATTTTATTTTTGAACATATGTAAGTTTATCTTTCTTAACAATTTTGGGATCTAGTTTTCTAACAAACATCAAAATACACACAGGATCTGGTGTATTGCTCTGTTCTGTTCACCTGTCTGAATATATTCTCTCTATTATTTTTTTTTATTTTTTTATTTTTTGGTTTTAGATCACACCTGATGTGTTCAGCATATATTTTTCTGGGGTCTTTGTTGCCATTTTAGTATTTTGTTCTCTTATTCATCTATCCTTCTCTGGACAGAATGAAAGAAGGAAAAACTCACTTCAAAAAAGAGAACAAGAGGCAGTACTGACTGTCAGGGACCTAATCAGTATGGATATAAGTAAGATGTCAGAACTAGAGTTCAGAATAATAATTAAAAGATACTAGCTGAGGCTTGAAAAAAGTATAGAAGACACTAAAGAATCCCTTTCTGGAGAAATATAAGAACAAAAATCTAATCAAGTCAAAATAAAAAAAAGACTATTAATGAAATGAAATAAAAAATAGAGGCTCTAACTTCTAGGATGAATGAGGCAGAAGAGAGAATTAGTGATATAGAAAACAAAATGATGGAGAATAAAGAGGCTGAGAAAAAGAGAGATAAACAACTACTGGATCATGAGGGGAGGATTTGAGAGATAAGTGAAACCATAAAGTGAAACAATATTAGAATAATTAAGATCACAGAAGAAGAGAGAAGAGAGAGAGAGGGGCAAAAGCTATATTGGAGCAAATTATAGCATAGAACTTCCTTAATCTGGAGAAGGGAATAAGCATCAAAGTCCAGGAGGCACAGAGAACCCCTCTCAAAATCAATACAAACAGGTCAACACCCCAATATATAATAGTGAAAGCTGACAAATCTCAGAGACAAAGAGAAAGCCTTGAAAGCAGCTCAGGATAAGAGGTTGGTAACCTAGAAGGGTAAAAATATTAGATTGGCAGCCGACCTAACCACAGAGACCTGGCAGGTCAGGAAGGACTGGCATGATAAATTCAGGGTGCTAAATGAGAAAAATATGCAGCCAAGAATACTTTATTCAGCTCGGATGGCATTCAAAATAGAAGGAGTTGATAAAAAGCTTCCAGGATGAACAGAAACTTAAAGAATTTGTGATCACCCAACCAGTCCTGTAAGAAATATTAAAAGGGATCCTTTAAGTGAAGATAGATCCCAAAAGTAACATAGACCAGAAAGGAACAGAGACAACATAAAGTAACAGCCACTTTACAGGTAATACAATGGCACTAAATTCATATCTTTCAACAGTTACTCTGAATGTAAATGGGCTAGTGCTCGCTTCGGCAGCACATATACTAAAATTGAATGTAAATGGGCTAAACACGCCAATCAAAAGACACAGGGTATCAGATTGGATAAAAAAAAGCAAGACCAATTGATATGCTGTCTGCAAAAGACTCATTTTAGACCCAAAGACACCTCCAGATTTAAACTGGGGGGAGAACCATTTATCAAGCTGATGGGCATCAAAAGAAAGCTGGGGTGGCAATCCTTATATCAGACAAATTAGATTTTAAACCAAAGACTGTAATAAGAAATGAGGAGGACACTATATCATAATTAAAGGGTCTATCCAACAAAAAGACCTAACAATTGTAAATATTTATGCCCCTAACATGGGATCAGACAAATATATATAAGCCAATCAATAACAAAATCAAAGAAACACATTGAAAATAATACAATAATAGTATTGTAGGGGGACTTTAACACCCCTCTCATTGCAATGAGCAAAAGATCAACAAGGAAACAAGGGCTTTGAATGACACACTGGATCAGATGGATTTCACAGATACATACAGAGCATTCCATCCTAAAGCAACAGAATACACATTCTTCTTGAGTGCACATGGAACATTCTCCAGAATAGATCACATCCTGGGTCACAAATTAGGTCTCAACTGGTACCAAAAGATTGGGATAATTCCCTGCATATTTTTGGAACAAAATGTTTTGAAACATGAACTCAATCACAAGAGGAAATTTGGAAAGAACTCAAATACATGGAGGTTAAAGAGCATATTTCTATAGAATGAATGGGTCAACTAGGAAATTAAAAAAAAAATTTTTTTAAATCATGGAAACAAATGAAAATGACAACAAAACTGTTCAAAACTTTTGGGATGCAGGAAAGATGGTCCTAAGAGGGAAGTATGTAGCAACACAAGCTTTCTCAAGAAACAAGATTTCAAATACACAACCTAACTTTACACCTAAAAGAGTTGGATAAAGAAGAGCAAATAAAGCCTAAACCCAACAGGAGAAGAGAAATAATAAAGATTATAGCAGAAATCAATGAAATAGAAACCAAAAGAACACTAGAACAGATCAACAAAACTAGGAGCTATTTCCTTGAAAGAATTGATAAGATCAATAAACTGGCTAGACTTGTCAAAAAGAAAAAAGAAAGGACCCAAATAAATAAAATCATGAATGAAAGAGGAGAGATCATAACCAACACCAAAGAAATACAAACAATTATAAGAACATATTATGAGCAACTATATGCCAGCAAATTAGATAATCTGAAAGAAATGGATGCATTCCTAAAGATGTATAAACTACCAAAACTGAAACAGAAAGAAATAGAAAACCTGAACAGACCTATAACCAGCAAGGAAATTGAAGCAGTAATCAAAAATCTCCCAACAAACAAGAGTCCAGGGCCAGATGGCCTCCCCTGGAATTCTACCAAACATTTTTTTTTTTTTTTTTAAGATTTTGTTTATTTATTTGACAGAGAGAGAGACAGTGAGAGCAGGAACACAAGCAGGGGGAGTGGGAGAGGGAGAAGCAGGCCTCCTGCCAAGCAGGGAGCTCGATGTGGGACTCGATCCCAGGACCCTGGGATCATGACCTGAGCCGAAGGCAGACGCTCAACGACTGAGCCACCCAAGCGCCCTCTACCAAACATTTAAAGAAGAACTAATACCTATTCTTCTGAAGGTGTTTCAAAAAAATAGAAATGGAAGGAAAACTCCCAAACTCTTTCTGTGAAGCCTACATTACCTTGATCTGAAAAACCAAAGACCCCACTGAAAAAGAGAATTACAGACCAATATCCCTGATGAAAAATGTGGTTAATCCCTAAACCTTTGTAGGATTTCATCACTGTGATTTAGTGTGTAGAGTCAAATGATGAAACTGATACAAGAACACAGTGACCCTTTAAAAATCACGTAGCTTATTGGAGTAGTCTAGAAAGAGAGATTGGAACTGTAATTGTTGTACATGTTGAACAATGCTTTATCCAGTAAATTATTCAGTCTACATATAAGAAAGGCAATTATGAGAAACATTATTATATTATTTTCAGAGGATATGTAGCTGTGAAGTGATAGCACAGAGAAATTGGTTGAAATTGTAACTATGAAGTTGGTAACCAGAAACATACTTCAAAAATATACTACATTACATTTGAGATTTCCTACATGAGCCTTAAAATCAATAATTTGGGCGTCTCAAGCTCAGGTGAGTCACATGGTGATACATTAGTGACAAATACACCCTTGAGACAATTTTCTCCTAGTGAACAGTTATCTATTTTGGAGAGGACATATGGGTTAATGATACACTAATATTATTTTTGCTAATAAAAATATGAAAGATTAATATTTCTGGTGCTTGAAACTCCTTTCTGATCAACCAACCAAACAGAGCAATCAGATGGAGGATGATTGTTTCCTATGCCTTGCAATCAACAGTGCTCACTATCTGTAAATATTTTCCTCCCCAGATACTTAAAGGAATTTCACTGAGTTATTTTTTATCAAATAGTATTAACTTTGTTCTGGATAGAAAATTCTTGATTTTTTCTGCCAAGGAGTGTAGCAGTTTGGTGTGTCATGCATTATTGTTCACTACAGACCCTCAAACTCATTTCATTTGTGACAACTGTGGGAATTAAACCTTGTTCTCCAAAGATGTGATGCCCATGTATTAATTTGATCTGTGCTTCCTTCAAAGCCACCTTGTATATTGCTACAGCAGCTCTCTTTTTGATGTGCAATTCACCTTATTTATTTGTTTGTTTGTTTTGTTCAGAAGTAAGGAGAAAAGCACTTTTGTTTTCCTCTATAGAAAGAAATTTCACTACCTCTGTTTGGCATGGGGTCAGCCTTCAACTGAGCTTTAGCAGGTACAGGCAGGCCACCTCATCATAGCTCCCTTATTTACTACCTGCTGCCCTGGCTCTGGCTCTGGCTCCTTTACTTCTGATTTAGCAGCCATCTCTAATGCTGCAAAATAACATGAAGTTCCAGTATTTAGGAAGCTTCAAACTGTCTTACCTATGTCAGAGGATTGCCATTTTTATACCTTATCTAAGATTGAAAATCATTGCCTTTATATTCTGTTTCAAGATGACCAAGGAAGACCAAATTATATAGTCCCAGGTTATGGGGTAGAGTGAGTGAGCCTTGATTATTGCCAAAAAAAGTGATGGATAAATGGCTGAGTTCTATTCTTAAGCTTATATACATTTGGACTAACATTAATGTATGTGTTAAGTCTTATCCTCTAAGAGATCATATTTTTAAAATATCAACAAATTACAAAAATATACTTTTAAATTTTACTCAGATAGTATTTTTCAACTGAGAAGACAAAGGTCATTTTTAATTGTCTTAATTGATTTTAAAGTTGAGTAAGCACAGAGATTAAAATAGGATACAAATGTGTCATTTGCTATTATACTTCAATAAAAAGTAATGCATGGACTCTGGAAATGTGTATAAGTTTAAATTTTGGTCAATCAAATTAAAAGCAATGCTTACTTCTTTGAATTGCACAACTTTAAGGAAGACTCTGAATACTATTATTTTAGAAAATGACGTTTCAAGCTAAGAATTATAATTGGACTTAATGCAGTATTAATGATCACATTGTGGTCTCCCTGACATTCTAAAACACTCTTATGCTAATAGGAATGTCAGTTCATGTTGCCTTTCAAATACTAAATGACTCTTGATTGGTTGTTGGGAAGGATTTTTTTTTCCCTCTTGATGTAATGCCTCAGCATGAAAGTGTTTGGAGGGTCTACTTGTTGAAAGGAATTTCAGGTATATGCTGGGATATCTATCGGCCTTCTTATTAAGTTTCATTTAATTTACAAACCTCTTGTCAGAATATCTGTGCACTTAGACTCTCTCTATAATGGAACCTGGGGCCTAGGGCCCTTAGAAGAATATAGCAAACAGATTTTTTTTTTTTTTTTTTTTTTTTAAAGATTTTATTTATTTGACAGAGAGAGGGAACACAAGCAGGGGGAGTGGGAGAGGGAGAAGCAGGCTTCCCGCAGAGCAAGGAGCCCGATGCGGGGCTCGATCCCAGGACCCTGGGATCATGACCTGAGCCGAAGGCAGACGCTTAACGACTGAGCCACCCAGGCGCCCCTAGCAAACAGATTTTATTCATAAGTTTTTTTCTAATTTTTCCCATTACACCTGGTTAGTTCTGTGTCTGTTAGTGGAAATTATTTTATTGGGTCAATTGCTTAAATTGATAGAATTGAAAATATTCTGGCAATAGAAGATTTATTTTAATAAGATTTTATCCTTAAAATCTCTGAACATACATTAAAATTTCTTTCTAATGATACACCTCTTTTATGTAACACTTTCTAAAGACCTTAGAGTACATTTATTGATTCAGAGTGTGAAACAGAATATATTTTTCCACATTGTCCCTTAAACATGGGAATTAAGATTTAACAGATACGATTTCTTCAAGGTCACAGTGCCAGAGGGAGAATGCAGCTATACTTAGGGAGTGGGCATGGTTTTTACTTTGTTATGCAGTTGTTTGTCCAGGCAAAATAATAACTACCATTTTATCTCAAAATGATAAGAAAACCTTGAGTGTCTTCATTTATTCACAGCAGAACATGAGCAGACCTAGAAACCTGGTCACTTCACAATGGAGGATTACTGAGTTTTAGTTTAGTGACCTTCAGATAAGGAGTGAAACTATGTATGTATCCTGTTTCTATGTATCTTAATTTCTCTCTTCTTTATGGTAAAATCCACATATATCTATATCTGAAAGGGAAAATAAAAATACTAAAAATATCCACTATTGACAATGGTAGGAGATAGCGCTTACTCTCATTCACTGTTGCTGAGAGCATAAATTGATTAAACATTTTAGAGAGGGCAATTGGAAATATGGAACAAAAAAAAACCATGACTTTTATTTTCTTTATAACTTTTATTTTATTATATTATTATTATTTTTTAAAGATTTTATTTTTTTGAGAGAGACACAGCGAGAGAGTGAACACAAGCAGGGGGAGTGGGAGAGGGAGAAGCAGGCTCCCTGCTGAGCAGGGAGCCCGATGCAGGGCTCGATCCCAGGACCCTGGGACCATGACCCAAGCCAAAGGCAGACGCTTGATGACTGAGCCACCCAGGCACCCCTATAACTTTTATTTTAAAGAATCTATCAGACACTCACTTCTGGCAATATGGCAAATTGAATTTTTTAAGGACATGTTCTTAATGGAGAAAAAACTAAATCCTGCATATAGTGTAATATTTTTTTGCATTGCTTGGGACATGTAAACTAAGGGAACTCTTCAAAAGATTGAAAAAAAAATGGGCTGAAAAGAAACAGATGAGCAGAAAATACATGAAAAGACATGGTTACCCTAATGATAAATGCTAAAAAACACACTGCAGGTAGAAAGGGGCATATTGGAACCTGAGAATCTTGGATGAAGGGGAGGTGCCTGGATGGATGATGAAAATAAAAATGTTCCAGGTCAATAGTACCCTATGGCTCTCACAAAAAGCAAACATAATTCCTCTTTGGAAGAATGCATTCAAAATACACAAAGATGAAGGAAACAAACAACTTTAAGCTCATAAATGAAGATCACAAAGCACACAACAAAATGAACTCTCATGAGTTAGAATCAGCAGAGATAAACAACAACAAAAATCCAACAGATTTAGACCCAGAGAGGTTCTAGAATCTACAATTATCAAATACAAAATATATGAAAACTACCATGAAATGAAAAACCACAATGAATAAAAGATGGGAGTATAACATGAGTAATCAATAAGAAATTACAAAATGTGAGTGGGTAGACTTGAAAAAAAAATTAAAACAATAAAATGAAAATTGTCTTGTTTAAATAAATAATAAAATTAAATTATTAAGCAGTAAACTCGCAAATAGACAAATGGAATAAAAAGGTAGCTCAGAAAGAAATCTATTCTGTAAATAGGAGTTTACTATCCAATCAAGGTACCTAGGAAGACTATTTCAAGTCTCTTCTTGAACAGAGGTCAGCAAACTATGGCCTGTGGGCCAAATGTGGCCAACCATGTACATTCATTTATATACTGTATCTGGTTGCTTTTGCTCTAGGAAGGCACAGTTGAGTAGTTGCAATACTGCTATGTGAGATTGCATAGCCCTCAGAGTTTAAAATATTAACTATCTATCTGGGCTTTTACAGTAAGGAAATGTTTCCTGACCCCTGTTCTTGAAATATTATTTTGCTCAATTTACAATTCTAAGAAGACTCGAAATCTTAAAGATATTAATCATTTCCAAATTGAATAAGAGAGTCAATGCAAATGCAATTAAAATTCTAAGGTATTATTTTGAGGAAATTTACAGGCAATTCCAAAATTTATGTGAAAGAGCACAAACCCAGGAATAGTCAAGAGAAATCTGAGAAGAAAAAGATGGGGGAAATTACGTTACTGGATGTCATGAATTATCATAATGATATGGAAATTATGACAATAAGCTATGGGCTCAGAAATAATGATCATTTTAATCATTGTTATAAGTAGCAGTACCAATAGTAATAGTTAATACATATACAGCACTTACTATGCACTGGGCACTGATAAAAATTAACCCTTTTAATCTTCACAACAACCTTATGAGGATAGTATTCTTTTTCTCCATTTTACAAATTAAAAAAGAAAAAAAAAACAATCACAAAGAGTTTAGTTAATAAACAGACTGACCAATAAACAAATAGAGATTCCAAAAAAAAAAAAAAAAAAAACAACTTGGTGTTCTGTCTCTATAATGCTGTGTAACAAATCATCCCAAAGCTTAGTGGCTTGAATCAATAACACTCATTTATTATCTGTCACAGTCTCTGTGAGTCAGGAATTTGGGGAGCTTGGCTGGGAGGTTCTAGCTCCAGGTCTCATTAGGTTGCAGTCAGATAGTAGTGAGAGCAGGGGACATCTTAAAGGCTTTGGTGCCTGGATTGGGAATACTCAAACAGCTGGGACCTGAAATACTTTGGGCACTTTGGATATTTCTATTTTCACATGTGTTTTTTTTTTTTTTTTTTTTAATTTTTCTTCTTCATGGTGGCTTCAACATAGCCATAATTATGCCACAGTGTTTTTTTTTTCTTGTTCAAGTATAATTAACATACAATATTCTATTAACTTCATGTGTACAATATAATGATTCAACAATTCTCTACATTTCTCAATAAATATACTCTTAATCCCCTTCACCTATTTTACCCATCCCCCACCCACTTCCCCTCTGGCAGCCATCAGTTTGTTCTATATATTTGTCTGGGTTTTCTTGTCTCTTTTTTTTTCGTTGTTTATTTTGTTTCTTAAATTTCACATATGAGTGAAATCATATATATTTGTCTTTCTCTAATTCATTCACTTAGCATTATACCTTCTAGGTTCATCCATGTTGTTGCAAATGGCAAGATTTCATTATTTTTTATGGCTGAGTAATATTTTATGATCATTTATATCTATATCTATATCACTTCTTTATCCATTCATCTATTGATGCACACCTGGTTTGCTTTCATAATTTGGCTAGTAAATAATGCTGCAGTAAACAAAAGGGTGCATATATCTTTTCAAATTAGTGTTTTCATTTTCTTTGGGTAAATAGTCATGTAATTACTGGGTCATATGAAAATTCTATTTTTAATTTTTTGAGGAAACTCAATATTTTCCACAGTGGCTGCACCAGTTTACATTGCCACTAAGTGAATGGGTCCCCTTTTCTCCATATCCTCACCACTTGTTATTCCTTCTGTTTTTGATTTTAGACATTCTGACAGGTGTAAAGCGATATCTCATTGTGGTTTAAATTTGCATTTCCCTGATGATTAATGATGTTGAGCATCTTTTCATGTGTCTGTTGGCCATTTGTAGGCCCTCTTTGGAAAAATGTCTATTCAGCTCTTCTGCCCCTTTTTAATTGGATGATGATGATGATGATGATTATTATTATTATTATTTGGTGTTAAGTTGTATAAGTTCTTTCTATAAGTTCTTTATATATTTTGAATATTAACCCTTTATTGATATATCATTTGCAAATATCTTCTTCCATTCCTTTGCTGGGCAGAAACCTTTTATTTTGATGTAGTCCCAACAGTTTATTTTTGCTTTTATTTCTCTTGATTCCAGGAGACATATCTATAAAAATGTTGCTATGGCCTATGTCAGAGAAATTACTGCATGTGTATCTCCTAGGATTTTTATGGTTTCAGGTCTCACATTTAGGTCTTTAATCCATTTTGAGTTTATTTTTGCATATGGTGTAAGAAAGTGGTCCCATTTCATTCTTTTTCATGTAGCTGCCCAGTTTTCCCAATACCGTTTGTTGAATAGACTGTCTTTTCCCCATTGTATATTCTTGTCTCCTTTGTCATAGATTAATTGACCATAAATGTGTGAGTTTATTTCTGGACTCTATTCTGTCCTATTGATCTATGTGTCTCTTTTTGTGGTGGTATCATGCTGTTTTGATTACTACAGCTTTGTAGTATGTCTTAAAATCTGGGATTGTGATATTTCCAGCTTTTTCTTTTTTTTTTTCCAAGACTGCTTTGGCTATTCAGGGTCTTTTATGGTTCCATACAAATTTTAGGATTGTTTGTTCTAGTTCTGTGAAAAATGCTGTTGGTATTTTGATAGAGATTGTATTAAATCTGTAGATTGCTTTGGATAGTATGGATATTTTAATAATATTTGGTTTTTTGATCCATAAGCATGGAATATATTTCCATATTTTGTGTGTTATCTTCAATTTATTTTTTAAAGATTTTATTTATTTATTTATTTGAGAGAGAGTACAAGCCAGAGGAGGGGCAGAGGGAGAGGGAGGAGCAGACTCCCCACTGAGCAGGGAACCTGATGTGGGGCTCGATCCCAGTACCCCAGGATCATGACCTGGCCTGAAGGCAGACACTTAACCAACTGAGCCACCCAGATGCTCTGTTATCTTCAATTTCTTTCATCAAAGTTTTATAGTTTTCAGAATACAGATCTTTCACCTCCTTGGTTAAGCTTTATTCCATGGCATCTTAAGGCTCAAAAGGCACACATTCTGAGAAAGCCAGGCAGAAGGATGCTGCATTATCTTTTATGTTCTAGCCTCAGAATTCAACCAATGTTAACTTCCATTGTAGTCATTGACATGGATAGATGTAAAGGGAGAAAAAAATAGACTTCAGCACTCTAAGTGTCCGTGTCACATTGTAAGAAGAATAGGTTAAGTGGGCTATATTCAGGTAGCCATCTTTAAAATAGAGACTTCACCACGCTGTGGCATATATGGAAATAATATATGACTAAGGTGCCATAACAGATCAGTGAGGAAAAGACAGACTATTCCATAAGTTGTGCTAAGACAACTAATTATATTTAAAAGAGAAAAAGATTGTGTCCTTATATCACCAACACCAAAATCAATTTCTGATTGATTAAGGAATAAAAGTGAATGACAAAACCTAGAAACTTAACAGAAGAATAGCATTATGGCCTCAAAGAAGGATTTTTTTAAAGACACACAAAACACTAAAGTGTTTGCCATAAAATATGAGATTAATTTAATTACATCAAACTAAGGATGTCTGCTTAGGAAAATACACAATAAAGAAAGTGGGAAAACAAATTAAAAACAGGGAAAAGATATTTGAAACACACAAAATGGACAAAATTTTAGTATCTAGAATATTTAAAGAATTCTCATAAATCAATAAGGACAAAACAAACAGCTCAACAGAAAATTGGGCAGAAGCATGAATAACCATTTCACATAGGAAAAACAAAAGGACCATGAAAATATTTTTAAAAATTTCCTTAGGTATCAGAGATTCAAATTACTAGCAAAATGAGATACACTAAAAAAATGGCAGAAATTCAGAAATCTGTTAAAATTAAAAAGTGTGATGATACCAAGATGTGGAACAACCATAAGATTCATATTCTAATACTCTACTTATGAAAACTTGAAATTTTACAATCATTTTGGAAAACAATTTTGCACCCTCTTGGAAATTTGAACATACACATATTATATGATCCTGCAATACAAGAGAATGGATTAATAAATTGTAAGACAGTTACAATTTGGAATGTTTGAAAATGAAAATGAATGAACCATAGCTACACACAGCAATTGTAGATAAACTCTTAATATAATATTTATGAAAAAAGCAAGTGACAGACTGCACATAATAAAATAAAATGTTTATAAATACCAAAAATATGCAAACCAAGTACTTCATTTATGCATTCAGGAATAAAAGAAAACCTACTCAAAAAACAAAACACAAAAATTCAAAAACTCTAAGTGGATAGCAGACAGTGGAGTCAGGAGAATAGAATAAGGATAGAAAAGGAGCACACAGGGAGATACAAAGGAATCATAACACCTTATTTCTTGAGTGGAGTGGTGGATTCATGGTTATTCATTTTGTTACTGTGCTTCATATCTTACATATATGTTAGCTATTTTAATCATATCAAATGATACCTGATCTACATAGAAATTATTACAAAGCATCGATTATCCCAAATTATTGCATAACTATGCAAAGACATATGCCAAAGGACATTCATTGCAGCATTAATTTTAATGGCAACAGACTGGAAATGACCAAAATGTTCATATCAGGAGAGTAAATAAATTATGGTATACATAAATTATAATGCTTTGCATCCATCACAAAGAATGTGGGATATTTTTATGTCCTTATATAGAAGTTAATCTTTGGTATACTGACTGAAAAAAGCAATTTGCACAGGAGGTTTAGAATATGATTCAATTTTTGTGAGAAGAAACACCTTAAATATATATAAATACATAAAATATATGTAATATATCACATATAATATATAAAATATATAAATATCAAAACATTTTGATATGTAAATATATAAAACATTTGATATATATGATGCATATGTTTACATAAATGTAGATGTACTTGTATGTATAAAAATGCTAAAGAATGCACAGTAAAATATTGATGTTAATTTCTTTAGAGTGTGAATGAGGGGAAAGAACATACTTTTAACTGTTTATATTTCTTTTTTTCCAAAAATCATATATTTTTTGTAAAAAAATATTTTTATGAAAATTAACTGCAAATCTCTCTTTCTGACCTCATTAGCAAACAAGGCCTGCCACAGCCAACAAATCCTCATTCTACTTTTTAAAATATAATCCAGGCATTATACATTCTGAACTAAGAGAGTTATCTGCTATGACTTGGTTGGCAATGGACTCTTTGGTTATGATTTGGTGAGGAGGAAGTATATCAAAGAGAGTCCTTTTGTATATAAAGGCCATTGTCAACCAACATGTTCTATCTCAGGGATTGCTGAAATATCAGAAATAAATTAAAATGCATGTTTCTGTTCATGAGCAAAGTGATTTTTTTTCACTTGTTGATAGCATTCTTATTTTTGTTGTTCTTGTATACCTTTTCCATCCAAATCAGGTCAATTGAAGCCCCTGTAAGTGTGCTTTTGCCAATGTTTCAAAGGCAGTTACATGTTTTGAACTGCTGCACATGTTCTTGTCTTCCAGAGGAGCTTGCCTCCCTTCCTCAAACGCTTTCTACTAGGCCTTGTATCAACAGGTTTACAGAATATAAGCATCTGAACTTGGGAACAATATTAACAGACAATACATTATGTTTATATAAGTGTTTTCCCTATTATTCAGTCCACTGGCATTTTCCTTCTAAAGGACCTTGTTAGAAAAGCTGGCATTTTTCCCCTTGATGATGCTAGGGGCCATTTCATACGCTAATGGAAGGTAGAATCAAGGTAGTACCATGCTGATCTTTCTGACTGCTATACTTCTTTTCTATTATAACCCAAAAGCTTTCTTTCTCAGTCTTTTCTTCTCTCTTACCCCCCCCATCAGTCATTCAAAAGTGTTCATTGACTTGTAAATTATGAAAGATTAAGAAAAAATATTCTTGGGGCACCTGGGTGGCTCAGTCGTTAAGCATCTGCCTTCGGCTCAGGTCAGGATCCCAGGGTCCTGGGATCGAGCCCTGCATTGGGCTCCCTGCTCCGTGGGAAACCTGCTTCTCCCTCTCCCACTCCCCCTGCTTGTGTTCCCTCTCTCGCTGTGTCTCTCTCTCTGTCAAAATAAATAAATAAAATCTTAAAAAAAAAAAAAAGAAAAAATATTCCTGTTGTGAATCAAAGCCCAAAACTATCTACTTTCATTTTTTTTAAACAGTGTATTATAAATCTGGAAGAATCACCACAATAGCAGTATATATTGAAGAGTATAAAACATCAGGAGCTGAGAGTATACCAAGATTTTAAGGCTGCTCTTAGAAAACAGCCAAAAAATCCCATAAAACCCCACATTCTCCAAGTTGTGAAACAGAAGAGTAAAGAAGGTAATATTTGTAAATCATGTGTGATTTAAAGAGATAAAAACTTCAAAAGCAATATAATGATTCCATGAGATCTGTAGAAAAATATGAATTACCTAAAGCATAGAATTAATAATTAGTTAAATAAATAAATATAGATGTCACAAGAAACTTTAGCATGAGTTGATGAGACATTCTGCAGTAGCTTAGGCATCCTCTGCTATATTTCCTAAAATGCACTTCATTGACAACTTCTAATCCTCTTTGGGCTCGTTTCCTATTCTCTCTTTCTCCTCCCTCCTCCTCCTGTCTTTATCACTACCCCTTCTGTTCACTGAATTTTTTACATACTAAAAATTGACTTTTGCTATTACTATTTGCTAAAGTAATTCCACAGTTGGTTCTACCACCTTACCTAATATTTCTTGGTCCTGACTTCCCACATTTGGCTTTTCTCCAGCTCTCATCACCTTTCTCAGGCTTAAGGTTCTTTTTTTCCTTCCCCTTCCTGTTGATAGCTGCCTCAGGCTACAGGGTAGCATTTTGGCTGCCATCCTGCAGTAGCACCAGGCCATGTTATCCTTTGTTCCAGGCACCTGTGATTAGGACCACAGGTGCTGTCACTTTGAGATACATGCAGAACAAACCATAATAAGATTTTTTAAAATTGATATGTGAGAGGTGTATCTTTTTTAGTATTAGTTTCAACTGTGAAGAAACACATTTCTATTAGAGACTTCCTATAGTCAAGATAAATGCAAAAATAAAATCTAAGAAAATGGTTTAAAATTTACATGGTTGTTGGTCAAAATACTTTCATTTTCTGAGAAGTTTGTTTCTTACAGGTTAAAGTTCCTGATCCATCTAAGGTTGCTTGGGAATTGCCTTTGGAAGATATCAAACCTCCTGTAGTGTTAGCTTTTCGAATAATGGCTCTCAGTAACAGTTTAATGATGAACTGGTTGTCAATGTGGTAAATATTTTCTCCTTTTGTCACAGCCATTTGCAAAGTAAAAATTACATGGGTTCATAAATATTAGAATCACTGTTAGAATTAGATTACTAGTAAGGGTGTCTGGATGACTCAGTGGGTTGGGTGTCCAGCTCTTGATTTCAGCTTGGGTCACGATCTCAGTGTTGTGGGATCAAGCCCCACAATGGACTCCATGCTGTGTGTGGAGCCTGCTTGGGATTCTCTCTTTCCTTCTCCCTCTGCCCCCCCTACCCCACTTGCACTTGTTCTCTCTCTCTCCCTCAAAAAAGGAAGAAATAGATTACTAAATTTTATAATCCCCAAAGGTAGATCCATGCAATAGAGATAGATGGAGAACTGCAATTATTTCTTGGAGAAATAAGGCTTAGGTTCTTAAGCCAATTTACTTCCATTAGAAAGTAGCAATATTGCAGTCTGAGAATATGGTGGAGTAGGAAGACCTTAAGCTCATCTCATCCCATGGATACTACCAGGTAACACACAGATCAGTGTAAATAACCCAGAAAATGATCTGAAGACTTGCAGGACAAACTCCACAACCAAAGGCAGAGAGGAGGTCCACATTGAAGAAGGTAGGAAGGGAGGAGGCATAACTTGGGAGCTAAGTAGACAAAACCGTGGGGAGGGAGACAGTAGTGCAGAGAAGGGTGAAAAACAGACTGTAACACCAGGGAGCCCACAAAAGTTAGAGGAATCCCCATAACATTTGCTTTGAAAAGGAGATAGGCTGAATTTCATGAGTTCTTACAACCAGCAGGAATTAAAGCCTGGAATTTTAAAAATTGGCTTGGCTCCGGGGGAGCACCTGGGGCATTAGGAAGTGGAGTCCCCACCCTTAAAGAGGCAGGTGTCATTTTCCTCCCTTACCCCTCACCATAAACAAAAGGCCACCCACCAGAACCAGTACAGTGTCAACACTCACTACTTAACTTCTTACACCAAGCCCCACACTTTGGAGGCTCCATCTTTCCCAGTCACACTTGCCTCAGTCCCTGTGCTGCAGGCCCCTTGCCATAGAAGACCTGCACAAACCCCACCAACACCTCATCTCCTGACCTGCACATTTTACAGGACCTCAGTTCTGGTGGCTGTGGCAGTGCCAGGTTTCATTTCCAAGAAAACCAGTACACAATTTCTTAAAAGTGCCCCACCCAGCTGGGGACAAAACCCTGTCCACAACAGGCAAAGAGAGCCTCTGAATACAACTGCACTGAAAGAAAAAGAGGTTGGAACTCAACAGCAGGGCATAGGCAACATACATAGGGGACACTCCCTGAAATGCCAGGACCTAGAGAACAGGGGACATGGCATTGCAGGGCACTACAGTACCTCTTCTTTATCAGGCCATTACCTTTAAAAGCAAGAAATATACTTAACTTTCTTAACACAGAGAAACAGACAGAAAGTTAGACAAATTGAGAAGACAGAGAAGTATGTCCCAAATGAAAGAACAGGACAAACTCATGGCCAGAGACCTTAGTGAAACAAAGATAAATAATATTCCTGATAGAGAATTTAAATTTAAAGTAATGATCATAAAGATACTCACTGGACTTGAGAAAACAATGGAGGACATCAGTGAAACCCTTAACAAAGAGACATAAAAGAACCAATCCAAGATGAAAAATGCAATAAATAAAATTAAATATACACTTGATGGAATAAATAGCAGGCTAGAGGAAGCAGAGGAGCACATTAATGACTTGGAAGACAGAGTAATGGAAAGTAATCAAGCTGGGAAAATGAAAGGGAAAAATATGCAAACTGAGAATAATCTTAGAGAACTCAGTGGCACCAATGAGCATAATAACATTCATGATAAGGACCCCAGAAGAAGAGAGAGCAAAGGGAGCAAAAAATGTATTTGAAGAAATAATAGCTGAAAACTTCTCTAATTTGGGGAGAGAAACAAATATTCAGATGCAGTAGGCACAGAGATCCCCCCGCCAAAAAAATCGACCCAAGGAGGGCCACACCAAGACACATAGCAATTAAAATGGCAAAAAGTAGTGATAAAGAAAAAAAATTAAAAGCAGCAACAGAAAAGAAGACTGTTACATATAAGGGAAACCTCATATGGCTATCAGTGGCTTTTTCAGTGGAAACATTGCAGGGCAGAAGAGAGTGGCATGATATATTCAAAGAGCTGAGAGGAAACAACCTGTAACCAAGAATATTCCATTCAGTAAGGCTTGTGTTCAGAATAGAAAGAGAGATAGTTTCCCAGACAAACAAAAACTAAAGGAGTTCATGCTCGCTAATCCAGCTGGACAAGATATATTAAATGGAACTCTTTAAGGGGAAAGGAGATACAAAAAGTGACAAAGACAAGAAAGTATCAGAGAAAATCTCCAGAAACAATCACAAAACAAGTAATAAAATGGCAATAAACACATATCTATCAAATATCTTTGAATGTAAATGGACTAAATGCTTCAATCAAAAGATACAGGGTGACAGAATGGATAAAAAAAAAAAAAAAAAAAAAACAAGACCCATCTATGTATGGCCTATAAGAGACTCATTTTATTTTATTTTATTTTCTCTTTTTTTATTAACGTATAATGTATTATTTGTTTCAGGAGTATAGGTCTGTGATTCATCAGTCTTACACAATTCACAGTGCTAACCATAGCACATACCCTCCCCAATGTCCATCGCTCAGCCACCCTATCTTTCCCAACCCCTTCCACTCCAGCAACCCTCAGTTTGTTTCCTGAGATTAAGAGTCTCTTATTGTTTGTCTCCCTCTCTGGTTTCATCTTGTTTCATTTTTCCCTCCCTTCCCCTATGATCCTCCATCTTGTTTCTCAAATTCCTCATATCAGTGAGATCATATGATAACTGTCTTTCTATAAGAGACTCATTTTAGACCTAAAGACACCAGCAGATTGAAAGTGACAATAGCAATCTCAGGAGGACTCTACCTGTCACCAGCACTGCAGCTCACTTCTTGCTTTTTCTTGGTTCATCAGGTCTATCGGGGCTGGATTATTTCACTGAGGGCAGTTTTTTGACCCCTTCCTCAGCTGGCGACCAAGCTTGGTTTTTGTTTGTCTGAGAAGGCTTGTTAGATGAACAGATGATCCTCCATTTCCTCAACTGTCAACAGGAGGGGGAAAAAGATATACAGTCACTCATTAATGCCCTGGAGAAACATGGATGTGTTACACACTGTGACCCTTCAGTGCATATGGGTGTAAAATGAAAGTTGGAGTAGAAATACTTATATCAGATTTCCCAAAGATGGGGGTCTGCTGCCTTATTCCCTCTGTGAAGGTGATGGCCAAAACCGGAGTAGGAGGCCAAGTCCAGTGCTTGTCTGAAGCCAAGAGAAAGGAAGCTTTCTGAAGTCAAGGTGAGCTTCTTTGGGCCACAAAACGTGCCCAACCCTAGAAGTTGTTCCCACAGCCTGCACTGAAGGGTCAGTGGGGGAAAGAGGCACAAACACTTGCCCAGGACAAGGAGGAAACCCATTTAGTGCCCATTTCCTGACCCACAGAGCTCAGCCCATTCATCGAGTCTGAGAGTGTAACATGCCTGAGTTTCTCCAGGACATTAATGAGGGACTATGTATCTTCATCCTCCTCCTGTTGACAGATGAGAACACAGCGGATCATCTGTTCATCTAAGAAGCCTTTGAACACCTGTTTTGTGAGATACCTCAGCCTGACGAATGGCCTAGTGGGAAGGTCACAGAGGAGGTCACACAACATTTAAAAGCTCAGGTTTTGGGACTGATATACTTAAGGTCAAATTCCAGCTCTCTTCCAAGGGACCCTCTCTTTCCCATCCTCCCCTGGGTGATCTCTCTCGCTGGGATGGAAATGTCCTCCTCCCAAGCAAAGACTTGCTAAAGTACATGGGAAGAGGCAGCTTTGGAATAGATAAGCCTTGGCATGGTTTTGGTCTATATCTCATAGCTGGGTGGATTCAGGGAACTTAGCTTGCATATTGACATATTAATCAGTGCTCCTCTGGTGAAAAGGGACAAAAACCCATCTTGAACCAGCTTAAGCTAAAGAAGAAAATGTATTGTGTCTTGTCACCAAACTGCAAAAGTGACTGGAGTTTCAAATGAGTAATTTGTGTTCTCATTCTCTCTGATTCTCATCTCTGCTTGTCTCTGCCTTAGCTTCATTCTTCCAAACAGACTGACTTTGGTGCCAGGGATTGTGTTTATTGGTAAGAGTGGGCTTACAGACTGCCAATGTCATAACCCAGGGGAAACATTTCTTTCTCTTAACTTTGTTCTATAAGAATCCAAAGAGGGGTGCCTGCATGGCTCAGTCAATTAAGTGTCCGACTCTTGATTTCAACTTAAGTCATGATCTCGGGTTTGTAAGATCAAGCCCCACATTGGACTCCACAGTGGGTATGGAGCCTGCTTAAGATTCTTTCTCTCCATCTCTCTCTGCACCTCCTTCCTCTTTCCCGCTCAAAAAAAAAAAAAAAAAAAAATCCAAAGAGTGGGCCATGAGCCCTTCCCTGGAGCAATCAATCACTGGCTGGCTGGAGGGAAAATATAATTGGCCCTGCCAAGGTCAATGCCTCCCCATGGTCAGAGAGGGTAAGATTTGTTAATAGATAAGCAGGAAGAGGTGGTGCTTTGAAGGTGCAAACAATATCATTATAGCCACCCCTTCACTCCAAAGTGGGCATGTGTATGTACATGCACACGTACACTCTATTGTTACTTTGATTATAAAATTTTCATTTTATATGATCCACTGCCCCACATATAGCCAAATGCACCTACCCTCACCTTAAGTTCAGACCACCCAAAGCCATAACACAAACAACTTCAAGCCCAGCATATCTGAGGCATTAGTCTTTCTCCCCATCAGGTCTCTGTGTTTCTTTTTATTTTTTTTCTTTTTTTAAATTATACTGTCATTTAAAATATTTAATCAACTGTCATCAAAGATTACCAGTCATATTACATGCCATGATTAGCTTTCTATAAACAACTTCCTTTCTGTGTGACAATAGTTTCAATGAAATAAAAAATAAAACTGTATATTAAGCAAAGAAATTTATTAACCTTGTTTCAAATTTTATTCCCAGATTTCTTCAGTTTAATTAGCTGCAAAAATGAATTGTGTATAAGCAAAAACTGAAAACAGCTGTAGTATCCAAGGAGCTTGGCTTAAAAATATTAGAAATGTAGATTCTATTAGATCCATAAACAAAAGTTTAAAAAGCAGTCATAATCTAAAATAGCAGCTCCCAGTAACTTCTTCAAGTATTATCTTCTTCAGAAGTTGACATGATTCAGTTTGCTTTATTCTTGGAAGCTTCATCAAAATTCTCCATAAGATTTGGAACTTCATCATTGTCATCTTCTCTGATAACTAGTAGTGCTTTTCCATCCACATATTGTTTGGGCAGAGCTTCAGCTAGTCTTCTTAAATTAGTCAGACTGTCTGCACCAAGTTTGTTTAAGATATTGGGTAACATTTCTGTCAGGTGATTTGTCTTGGTATGGCCTGTAATGGTAAAAGTGTTCACTGCCAGGAATGCCTGAACTTTAGGGTTGTTAAAGTGGATCACTGTTCCTTGGTTTGTGAACATATTTACTTCTTCAATATCAGAGATGATGTTTCCCCCTAACTTCTTTAAGGAGAACTGAAGTTTTGTTTTGTTTTGTTTTGTTTGTTGTTGTTGTTGTTGTTTTATCATTTGCTGTAGCTGTTCTATAAACCACCTTCTTCGGTGAGCAGTTCCTTTCCCACCAATATGTACCTCTGCTTTTGTTTTATAACCACTAAACCGGCCTTACAAAAATGTAAAAGAAGACTCTTTGAGTGGAAGAGAAGGACCATAAGTAAGAGTATGAAAAGTAAAAAAACAAAAAAAGTTGTAAAAATAAATGCATTTGTTAATATCAGTCAAGAGATTTACAAAATAAAAGGATGCAAAATATGATATCATATACCTAGAACTGGTTGGGGGGAGAGAAGTAAAGAGTGATTTCAACTTAAGTGAAAACCAACTTAAAATAGACTGCTATATGCAGAAGATGTTACACACAAACCTAATGGTAACCACAAATTAAAAACAAACAAACAAAAAACAGTAATAGAGGAACACCTGGGTGGCTCAGTCAGTTAAGTGTCTGCCTTGGGCTCAGGTCATGATTCCAGGGTCCTGGGATTGAGCCCCGTGTTGGGCTCCCTGCTCAACATGGAGTCTGCTTCTCTCTTTCTCCCTCTGACCCTCCCCCCTGCTCTTGCTCTCACTCTCTCTCTCTCAAATGAATAAATAAAAAATCTTTTAAAAAATCGGGAATTGATAGGGAAAGAATAAAGAAAAAAGCATACAGGTATATCACTAAAGAAAGCCAACAAACCATGAAAGAGAGCAAGAGAAGAAATGATCAGAGAAATACTACAAAACCAACCACAAAACAAATAAAATGGCAATAAATACTTATTTAACAATAATTACTTGGAAAGTAAATAGGCTAAGTGATCTAATCATAAAACATAGGGAGACAGTAGGAAAAAAACAAAAACAAAAACCAAGACCCATCTCTATGTTAGCTTACAAGAGACTCATTGCATTTTTTTCAGATTTTTCTTTAAATTCTAGTTAGTTAACATATAGTGTAATATTGGTTTCAGGAGTAGAATTTAGTGATTCATCACTTACATATAACACCCAATGCTCAACACAAGTGCCTTCTGTAATACCCATCACCTACTTAGCCCATCCTCTGCCCATCTCTCTTCCATCAACCCTCAGATTATTCCCTATAGTTGAGAGTCTCTTATGGTTTGCTTCCCCCTCTTTTTTTTTTTTTTTTTTCCTTTCCACTATACTCATCTGTTTTGTTTCTTAAATTCCACATATAAGTGAAAACGGTATTTGTCTTTCTCTGGCTGACTTACTTTGCTTAGCATAATACACTCTATATCCATTCATGTCCTTGCAAATGGCAATATTTCATTCTTTTTTTATGGCAGATACACACACACACACACACACACATTTGGGCTCTTTACATCATTTAGCTATTGTTGATAGTGCTGCTGTAAACATCAAGGTACATGTGTCCCTTTGAATTAGCATTTTTACATCTTTTGGGTAAATACCTGGTAGTGAAATTGTTGGATGGTAGGGTAGTTCTACTCGTAACTTTCTGAGGAAACTCCATACTGTTTTCCAGAGTGGCTGCACCAGTTTGCATTCCCACAAAGAGTGTAAGAGGATTCCCTTTTCTCCAATCCTCACCAATATCTGTTGTTTCCTGTGTTGTTAATTTAGTCATTCTGACAGGTGTGCAGTTCTATCTCATCATGGTTTTGATTTGTATTTACCTGATAATGAGTGATGTTGAGCATCTTTTCATGTGTCTGTGAACACATAGTCATCTGTATGTCTTCTTTGGAAAAATGGCTATTCACATCTGTCCATTTATTAACTGGATTATTTGTTTTTGAGGTGTTGAGTTTGATAAGTTCTTTATAGATTTTGGATACTAACCCTTTATCAGATATGTTATTTGTAAATATATTCTCCAAAGTAGGATGAAGAAGGTCGCTATATCATAATATAAGGGACTATCCAACAAGAATATCTAACAATTGTAAATAATTATGCACTCAAAAAGGGAGCACCCAAATACATAAAACTGTTAATAAAAAACTTCAAGTAATACAATAATCAATAGTAATACAATAATACCAGGGGACTCTAACACCACACTTACATCAATGTACAGATCATCCAAACAAAAAATCAACAAGGAAAATGTGAATTTGAATGATAAACTGGACTACATGGATTTGACAGTTATATTCAGAATATCCCATCTTAAAATGGCAGAATACACATTCATTTCAAGTACACATGGAACATTCTCCAGAACAGATCACATGTTAGGCCACAAAACAAGTCTCAGCAAATTGAAAATGATCAGTCATACCATGCATATTTTCTGGACACAACACAAGAAAAAATCTGGAAAGACCACAAATAACATGCTTGTTAAACAACAAATAAGTCAACCAAGGAATCAAAGAAGAAATTTAAAAATTGCATGGAAACAAATGGAAATTAATAACACAATGGTCCAAAACTTTTGGGATGCAGGAAAAGTGGTTCTAAGAGGGAAGTTTACAGCAATACAGGTCTAACTCAAGAAGCAAGAAAAATCTCAAATAAACAACTTAACCTTACACCTAAAGGAGCTAGAAAAAGAACAACAAACAAAACTCCAAACCAGCAGAAAGAAGGGAATGATAAAGATTAAAACATAAATAAATAATACAGAAACTAAAAGAAAAAAAAATAGTAATAGTAGAACAGATCAATGAAACCAGGAGCTGGTCCTTTGAAAAGATGAACAAAATGGATAAAACTTTACCCAGACTCATCAAAAAGAGAGAGATAGAGAGAGGACCAAAATAAACAAAATCTTGAATGAAAGAGGAGAGACAACAACCAGCACAAAAGAAATACAAATAATTGTAAGAGAGTGTTATTAAAATTATATGCCAACAAATTGGACAACCTAGAAGAAATGGATAAATTCCTAGAAACATATAAACTACCAAAACCAAAGCAGGAAAGAAATACAAAATTTGAACAGACCAATTACCAGCAATGAAATTCACTCAGTAATCAAAAAGTTCCCAACAAACAAAAACCTAGGACGAGACAGAATCACAAGCAAATTCTATCAAACATTTAAAGAAAAGTTAATACTTATTCCTCTTAAACTATTCCAAAAAATAGTAGAGGAAGGAAATTTCCAAATTCATTCTATGAGACCAGTATTACCCGGATACCAAAACCATATAAAAACACATACACACACACACAAAAAAAAGATAGAGATAGAGATAGATAGAGTGAGATAACTACAGGCAATATCTCTGATGAACATAGATGCAAAAATCCTCAACAAAATACTGCCAAACCAAATCCAACAATACATTAAACACACACACACACACACACAAAACGGGTGCCAGGGTGGCTCAGTCGTTAAGCGTCTGCTCAGGTCATGGTCCCAGAGTCCTGGAATCGAGCCCCACATCGGGCTCCCTGCTCAGCAGGACGCCTGATTCTCCCTCTCCCACTTGTATTCCCTCTCTCGCTGTGTCTCTCTCTGTTAAATAAATAAATGAAATCTAAAAAAAAAAAAAAATTTACCATGATCAAATGTGATTTATTCCCAGATTGCAAGTGTGGTTCAATATCTGAAAATCAATCAAGGTGATACATCCTATCAATAAGAGAAAGGATAAAAATCATATGACCATTTCGATAAACAAAGAAAAAGCATTTGATGAAGTACAATATCCATTCATGATAAAAACCCTCAACAAAGTAGGTCTAGAGGGAACATACCTCAACATAATGAAGGCCATCTATGAAAAACCCACAACGAACATCATACTCAATGGGGGAAAACTAAGTGCTTTTACCATAAGGTCAGGAATAAGAAAAAGATGTCCACTCTCACCACTTTTATTCAACATAGTACTAGAAGTCCTAGCCACAGGTATTCAACAACAAAAAGAAATAAAATCCATCCAAATTAGTAAGGAAGAAGTAAAATTTTCACTATTTGCAGATGACTTGGTACTATCTATGGAAAACTTTAAAGACTTCACCAAAAAACTACTAGAATTTATAACTGCATTCAGTAAAGTTGCAGAATACAAAATCAATGTATAGAAATCTGTTGCATTGCTATACACTAATAATGAACCAACAGAAAGTGAAATTAAGAAAACAATTTCATTTATACTTGCACCAAATATAATAAAATATCTAGGAATATACTTAACCAAGTAGGAGAAAAAAAATCTGAAAACTATAAAACATTAATGAAAGATACTCAAGACAATGCAAAAAAGTGGGCATTTAATGCTCATGAGTTGGAAGAACAAATATTGTTAAATTTCTATAGAACCCAAACATTTAATGAAATCCCTATCTTAATGTTAATAGCAATTTTCACAGAGCTAGAACAAACAATTCTAAAATGTGTATGGAACCACAAAAGACTTCAAATAGCCAAAGCAGCCTTGAAAAAGAAAAACAAAACTGGAGGAATTACAATTCTAAACTTCAAATTATGTTACAAAGCTGAAGTAATCAACACAGTATGGTAGTGTCACAAAAATAGACACATAGATCAATGGAACAGAATAGAAAAACAAGAAATAAACCTACAATTATATGGTCAATCAATGTTCAACAAAGTAGGAAAGAATATGTAATGGGAAAAAGACAGTCCCTTCAACAAATGGTATTGGGAAAACTGGACAGCAACTTTCAGAAGAATGAAACTGGACCACTTTCTTACACCATACACAAAAATAAACTCAAAGTGGATGAAAACCCTAAATGTAAGACCTGAAACCACAAAAAATTCAGAAGAGAACACAGGAAGAAAATTTCTCTGACATTGGCCATAGGAACATTTTTCTAGATATGGTTTTTGAATCAAGGGAAATAAAAGCAAAAATAAACTATTGGGACTACATTAAAATAAAAAGTTTCTACACAGCAAAATAAACAATCAACAAAACTTAAAGGCAACCTACAGAATGGGAGAAGATATTTGCAAATGACATATCCAATAAAGAGTTAATATCCAAAATATATAAAGAATCCATACAACTCAACACTCAAAAAACAAATAATCCAATTACAAAATGAGTACAAGACACGAATAGACATTTTTCCAAAGAAGACATCCAAATGACCAACAGACACATGAAAAGATACTCACCATCATTCATCATCAGGGAAATTCAAATCTAAACTACAATGAGATACCACTTCACATCTGTCAGAATGGCTAAAATTAACAACACAAGAAACAACAGGTATTGGCAAGGATGTGGAAAAAAATGGAACCTTGTGCATTCCTAGTAGATAGGAATGTAAACTGCTGCAGGTACTGTGGAAAACAGTATAGAGTTTCTTCAAAAACTTAAAAAATAGAGCATTAAAATAGAAGTGTTGGTGAAGGAGCTAAGAAGGTGGAGTAGTAGGAGGACCCTAGGCTTGTTTCATCCCTTGAACACAGCTAGTTAAATATCAAATCATTCTGAATACCCAAATCTATCTGAGGACTGACATAACAAACTGCACAACTAGAGGGAGATAAGAGGCCATATCATGGAAGGTAGGAGGTAGAGAGATGTGATTTGGGGGAGAAATGGATTGCTGGTGCTGTGGAGGGGAGGAAGTCCTTGTCACAAAAAGAGGAGAGAAAAAGAGAGAGAGAGAGGAGCACACAAGGAAACACTTCTCCAAAGCCATTGACTGGGAGAACAAGAGGGGCTGATTTTAGTGAGTTTTTACAACCACTGGGGCTCAAAGACTGAAGTTTTAGAGGTTTATGGTGTGGCCAGTGTGGAGCCCTGAGGGCACTACAGTGTTACTGTGGAGAAGGAGGACAGATAGCCTGGGAGCAGATGGCACAATCTGAGAATCCCCTGAGGCACACTGGGAGGGATGGTTCTGCCTTCTTGGACCACATCTGGGACAGGTGGCATTGCCTCTCTGGAGACAAAAGAGCTGGCACATGCCATTACCCTTTCCCCTCTTCAGCATAGGTACAGAGACACCTACTGAGGGCAGCTAACCTGGAAGCCAGCTCTTTGCTGCTTTTTACTCCAAACTCCACATCCCTGTGCTTTGGTGCAACTGCCCTTCTGGGACAAACCTGTATCAGTCCCAGCATGGTGAGACCCACCCCCAAAGGAGGAGCATGGGTCTGCACAATACCAGGTCCCTAAAGTTTGGAGTTTTTGGTGTGTTTTTTTTTTGGGGGGGGTGGATTTTTTGTTTTTGTTTTGTTTGTTTTGTTTTGTTTTTTATTTTAAGTTTGGAGTTTTAAAGCTCAGCTGGACTGCCTGGGAGGGAAGAGAGTCGCACAGTGCTGCTGAGCAGGCAGACAGCCCAGACGCAGGGTGAAGGCAGGGATCTGAGGGATGCCTGGGATACAGGAGAAGAAATTGTTTGTTCTCTTGGGAGGGATTTCCAGACAATGTTGGGCACGAATTCCCCTCTAAGGACAAGGGACCTGGCTGGAGCCATTTCTCTCCTCTACTCTTCAGCATTAACTAATATCAGTAAACAGCACAGCAAAACACTGGCAGCTTAAACTGCTTACACCAAACCCTGCTCCACTGTGTTCTGCAGGTGCTGATTTTCTGGGGCAAGTGTGCCTCAAAACTAGTGCAGCAGGCCTCTCCCCAGAAGACCAGCACAACCTCCCCCCCCCAGCACACACCCATCTACTGACCATAGAGTCCTGCAAACTTTCAGTTCTAGTGGAAACAGCATCAGGTTTCCTTTAACAAGCAGACCAGAGCACACCTAGTTAAAACTAGCTGCACTCTGGCCAAGATCAAAACACTCCACACTAGAGGAGATGAAAAACTCTGAGGAGAACTGACCAAAGGGAAAGAGCAGCCAAAATAGAGCAACAGAGTGTGCACAGCATACACCAGAGACACTTCCTGAAACACTAGGCTTTGGACAATATATGATATCTTCTTTATAAAGCAATCACACTCAGGAACAGGAAACATAATAGGCTTTCATAACACACAGAAGAAGACAGACACCTATAAAAAATGCCAAGACAGAAGAATTCATCCCAAAAGAAAGAAAAAGGATAGGTCTTGACCAGGGATCTAATTGAACAGATATAGGTGATATGCCAGATCCAGAATTTAAGGCAACAATCATAAGGATACTAGCTGGGCTTGAGAAAAGCATAGACACCAGGGAGTCCCTTACCACTGAGATAAAAGACCTAAAAACTAGTAAGGCCAAAATGAAAAATGCAAGAGCCGAGATACAAAACTGATGGGATAAAATGACCACAAGGATGGAACAGGAGAATGAATAGTGATATAGAAGATAAAATTATGGAAAATAATGAAGCTGAAGAAAGGAGGGAAAGAAAAATATTGGATCAGGAATGTAGACTTGGGGAACTCAGTGACTCCATACAGTGCAGTAACATTCATATCATAGAAGTCCCAGAAGAAGAGATGGAAAAAGGGGCAGAAGGTTTATTGGAAGAAATTATACCTGAATACTACCTTAATCTGGGGAAGGAAACAGACATCCAAATCCACAAGGAACAAAGAACTCCCATCAAAATCACCAAAAACAGGCCAACACCAATACATATTGTAGCTAAATTTGCAAAATATAGAGATAAAGAATAAATCCTAAAAACAGCAAGACAAAAGAAGTCCTTAAATTACAAGGGAAGACAAATAAGTTTAGCAGCAGATCTCTCCACAGAAACTTGGCAGGCCAGAGAGAATGTCATGATATATTCAATGTGTTGAACGGAAAAAATCTCCAGCCAAGAATACTCTAGCCAGCATGGCTGTCATTCAGAATAGAAGGTGAATCAGAGTTTCCCAGACAAACAAAAATGAAGGAGTGCATGACCACTAAACCCACTCAAGAAAATCTCCAGAAACAATGATAAACAAGTAACAAAATAGCACTAAATTCATATCTATTAATAATTATTCTGAATGTAAATGGGCTAAATGCTCCAATGAAAAGACATAAGGTGTCTTGGATGAAAAGAACAAGACCCATCTATATCCTGCCAACAAGAGACTCATTTTAGACTTAAGGACACCTGCAGATTGAAATTCAGGGGATGGAGAAATATTTACCGTGCAAATGGACATCAAAGGAAAGCCAGAATAGCAATACTTATATCAGACAAACTAGATCTTAAGACAAAGACTGGGGCGCCTGGGTGGCTCAGTTGGTTAAGCGACTGCCTTCGGCTCAGGTCATGATCCTGGAGTCCCTGGATCGAGTCCCGCATCGGGCTCCCTGCTCGGCAGGGTGTCTGCTTCTCCCTCTGACCCTCCCCCCTCTCATGCTCTCTCTCTCATTCTCTCTCTCTCAAATAAATAAATAAAATCTTAAAAAAAAAAAAAAAAAACAAAGACTGTAACAAGAGATAAAGTAGGGCAGTATATCATACTAAAGGGGTCTAGCCAACAAGATCTAACAAATATAAATATTTATACCCCCAACTTGGGAGCACCCAAGTATATAAATCAATTATTAACATATAGAAAGGAACTCATTGATAATAATACAATAAGAGTAGGTGGCTTTAATACCCCACTTACATAAATGGACAGGTCATCTAAGCAGAAAATAAACAAGGAAACAAAGGCTTTGAGTGACACACTGGACCAGATGGACTTAACAGATATATTAAGAACATTTCATCCTAAAGCAGCAGAATACAGATTCTTTTTTTTTTTTTTTTAAAGATTTATTTTTTTTATTTTATTTTTTTTTAAAGATTTTATTTATTTATTTGACAGAGAGAGACACAGCGAGAGAGGGAACACAAGCAGGGGGAGTGGGAGAGGGAGAAGCAGGCTTCCCGCTGAGCAGGGAGCCTGATGCGGGGCTCAATCCCAGGACCCTGGGATCATGACCTGAGCCGAAGGCAGACGCTTAACGACTGAGCCACCCAGGTGCCCCTACAGATTCTTTTTATGTGTACATGGAACATTCTCCAGAATAGATAACTTACCAGGTCACAAATCAGGCTTCAACAAGTACAAAAAGGCTGAGATCATACCATGCATATTGTCTGACCACAATGCTATGAAACTTGAAATTAACCACACACACACACACACACACACACACACACACACACATACACACACACACTTGGAAAGACCAAAATACATGGAGGTTAAAGAACATCCTACTAAAGAATAAATGGGTCAACCAGGAAATTAAAGAAGAAATTATATATATATATTATACATATATATATATATATATAGAGAGAGAGAGAGAGAGAGAGAGAAATGATAATGAAAACATGACTGTCCAAAACCTTTGCAATGCAGCAAAAGTGGTCATGAGAGGGAAGTATATAGCAATATGGGCCCACCTCAAGAAGCAAGAAAAATCTCAAATATCTCAAATATGGAACCTAACCTTATACCTAAAGGAGCTAGAAAAAGAAAAACAAATGAAGAAGGGAAATAATAAAGAATAGAACAGAAATTAATGAATTAGAAACAAACAAACAAAAAACAGTACAACATATCAATGAAACCAGGAGCTGGTTCTTTTCAAGAATTAATAAAACTGATAAACCCTTAGCCAGAGTTATCAAAAAGAAAAGTGAAAGAACCCAAGTAAATAAAATCATGAATAAGAAAGGAGAGATCACAACCAACACCACAGAAATACAATCATAAGAGAATATTATGAGAAATTATATGTTAACAAATTGGACAACCTGGAAGAAATGGATAAATTCCTAGAAACATATAAACTACAAAAACTGAAACAGGAAGAAATAAAAAACTTGAATCGGCCCATAACTAGCAAAGAAATTAAATCAGTAATTGAAAATCTCCCAACAAACAAAAGCCCAAGGCCAGATGGCTTTCCAGGGGAATTCTACCAAATATTTAAAGAAGAGTTAATACCTATTCTTAAACTGTTCCAAAAAATAGAAATGGATGGATAGCTTTCAAACTCATTCTGAGGCCAGCATTATCTTGATTCCAAAACAAGACAAAGCCCCATAAAAAAGGGAATTATAGGTCAATATCCCTGATGAACATGGATGCAAAAATTCTCAACAAAAGATTAGCATATATTGAATCCAAAAATCCAATAAAAGAATCATTCACTACAATCAAGTTGGATTTATTCCTGGGCTGCAAGAGTTGGTTCAATATTCACTAATCAGTCAATGTGATATACCACATTAATAAAAGAAAGGATAAGAAGCATATGATCCTCTCAGTAGATGCAAAAAAAAAAAAAGCATTTGACAAAGTACAGCAACGATTCCTGATAAAAAACCCTCAACAAAGTAGGGATAGAGGGAACATACCTCAACATTATAAAGGCCATATACAAAAGACCCACAACTAATATCATCCTCAATGGGCAAAACTGCGAGTTTTCTTCTAAGGTCAGAACAAGACAAGAATGTCCATTAATGTAGTACTAGAAGACCTAAACTCAGCAATCAGACAACAAAAAGAAATAAAAGGCATCCAAATGGACAAGGAAGAAGTCAAACTTTCACTATTTGCAGATGACATGATACTTACATAGAAAAGCATAAAAGATTCCACCAAAAATTTGCTTGATCTCATACAAAAATTCAGTAAAGTGTGGGCACAAAATCAACATACAGAATTTTTTTGCATTTTTATACATCAATAATGAAGCAGCAGAAAGAGAAATCAAGGAATCAATCCCATTTACAATTGCACCAAAACCATAAGATTGCCAGGAATAAACCTAATCAAAGATGTAAAAGAGCTGTATTCCAAAAAGTATGATATTTTTTTCATAAATCAGTTATGCATTAAATTTTTATTTTGTCTTTCAGATATTGAAGAAGTATGTGCTTTTTCCAGATATTGAAATATAACTTTTATGGGCAATTTTTCAGAATAAAAAAAAATCAGTATGAAAATACTCTCAAGATTGTGGTGAACAGCAAAAAAAAATTGTAAGCACAATGCTTTTCTCATCATAGAAGCTAAATTCAATTTTTTTTCTCCTATTGTCAACTTGCTGTTAAGAATTTCTTAAAAGATTTATTTATTTATTTGAGAGAGAAAGACAGAGAGTTGGGGGAGGATCAGAGGGAGAGAAGCAGACTCCCCACTAAGCATGGAGTCCAACACAGGGCTTGATATCACAACCCCAAGGTCATGACCTAAGCTGAAATCAAGAGTGGGATGCTTAACTGACTGAGCCACCCAGGCACCCCTGCTGTTAAGAATTTTTGATTCAATATATGAATTACAATATCTCACTTTGAATATATGAAGTTAATTCCACCAAATTAGTGTTTACAACATCAAATCTCATTCCCAGTACACATTCCAATAATGTTTCTGTAAAAATAAAACCAAAACAAAACAGAAAGTAGCAGTTGCACACATGCAAACCAATGAGATATTTGAACTAGAAGAGAATCCTCATCTCAGCAGGACAGTGTAAATCTATGCTCTGTGGCATCTTCCAGTCTGGGGAACCAGCTGGGAATGATTAAAACCTTTAAACTTGGCTTCTATGAACTTGGTTCCTTGTAAATGAATAAGAAAAAAACATGCTCCTCTTTATGATGGATTTAACTAAGGCATGTCTATATGATTCTAAAACCATAGGTTAGGTTATTCCATTCATTCAAACATCCAGTATATTCAGTGGCAAAAAAATCCCAAGAAATGATACAATTTTTTATAGCCCAAAACACATTTACAGATTTTTTTTTGCCAGTTGAATTTCCATTGTGTAAAGAGAACCTAAGGCCATGATTCCTAATCTTGGTTGTGTAAAAATTCAAGTTGTCTCCAAGAACATCAGGGGCTGTCGAATAATTCTCAAAACAAAATTATTTTTAATTCATTTTAAATTACAAAAATATGCCAAACAGAATAGTTGGTAGAAGTCATGAATTCAAATACTTAGTGTCACAATTTCAAAGCAGACCATGAATACATGATCCAGTCAAAACTATTATAGAGCTATTTTCTCTCCATTTAAATGTTCAGTAGTGAAATTTTTAAAATGAGGTTTTCAGAAATGATAGTGAATCATGCTGATTTTTAGTGGTGTGTATGTGTGCTTTAAATATGTGTTTGTTACACCATTATTGTTTTTGTTGATAACACTTCAGAAAATGTCCATTCAATGTCTGTTATATTATTATTGTTGTTGATAACACTTTAGAAAGTGTCCATTCAGTGTTTGTTGGGGATTTGAAAAGAATTCTAGCTAGCAATTATGCTTCTGCTGAATTCTAGTTAGCAATTCTGCTGAATTCTAGTTAGCAATTCTAGTATGCTTCTGCCCATATGCAGGGTGGTATTTCTGTGGAAAAAAAAAACAAGTGTAATAAGACTCTTGATTGCAAGTGATAGAGACCCATGTGAAATTAGCTTGAATAATGAATGATGATGATGATATTGATGATGATGGTGATGATGATAATGATGATGATACTAATACATTTTAAAGTATTTTGAGGGCACTTGGGTGGCTCAGTCAGTTAAGCCTCTGTCTTCAGCTCAGATCATGATTCCAGGGTCCTGATCACCGGGGAGTCTGCTTCTCCCTCTACTCCTCCCCCTTGAGGAGCTTGTGCTCTCTCTCTCTCATGCTCTCTCTCTCTCTCAAATAAATAAATAAAATCTTTTAAAAAATAAAGTATTTTGATTTACACAACTAAAATATGAAAGAATATCTAGCTACAAGCAGGTATAAATCCAGAATCTTAAACATTTTCATCAAGACTTGATCTCCCTACATCTAACTCAGCTTTTATTATGTACTTGCTTTAGGTGCTTTTCTCTGTGACAACGTTTCTTCATGCAGGCAGATTCTTCCTAGTTCATGGCAACAACCCTAGGATTCCTTCTACAAGCAAACAACCCTAACATAAATAAGTGACCCAGCAAAAATCCTGGAGTTCACTCTTAATTGCCTTGGTCATGTTCATGTGAGTGAAAAAATATCTGTGATGCTGATCAAGCCTGGATCATGCTCCTTCTTCTGAGACCAAAAACTCCACTCAGACCCCATGGATTAATAGAACTGGTGGGTGATTGTTTCCTCATAGAGAATGAGAGTAATGTTAAAAAAAAAAAAGTATGTGACTAATGATGTTGGGCTGGCAAAAAGAAAAGATACTTGCTTCAACAATACACTATGCATATTATGTGTATACACTGATAGTTCTTTACACACATACAAAAGTGTATATAATGAACATATAATAATAATCTGAACTATTTATCAGACAACTATAATATTCCAGGTACTGTGCTTATCCAACTTCCCTTCCAAAAACTTTGAGGGACAGGAGAGGAAGCCGGCGTTGTGTTGAGACTAGAGTTTTGTTGAAGCTGGGGATCCTGGATAAACAGATGGGAGAAAGAACCTGAGGGAAAGGCACACAAATGGAGCAGAGAAAGACATGTTATGGGCTCTAAGATAGTTCTGGCAATGTTAGGCATTTTTTATACATGTTTTCTGTAATCTCACAATAAGCTTACATACGTATTATTAGCCCCATTTTGCAGATGAAGAAACTAGGCTCGGAGAGGCTAAATGATTTTTCCATAAGCACATAATTAGAGTATAAGCTGGAATTTCAATGCAGATGTATATAGCTTGAAAGCCTGTACTCTTCCTACTACATTATTTGGCACTTATAATTTATATTGCACTTGCTATGTACAATTTTATATAAATGGATAAAATATTATACTTTGATACTAAGAATTTAGGATGGCTTGAACGCAATCTAAGTAGGAAGAACTGACACATGAAATCTGACAATAGCAAAAACAATATTCTATCTTGGAAGAAAGCAGAGTGGATTCTCTCTCTCATTTGACAAGACTGTTGACAGCACTAACCACATTAATATCCCAGAACACATTTGATCTCATTCTACCCCTTTGATTTCAAGATAACTATAACCTGGAAATTAAATATTGCTCTCATCATTGACGCTACCTATAATGTGAGTAGAAAGCATTACACTAGCTTTGAAAACTATTTTCAGTAATGCTCTTTTACCATAGAAGTTAATGCTTAAGCATATCTCATTGGAGAACAAATTACAATCCAACAGAAACACTGAACAGGCCCATTGCAACCAGTCAACTCTATCATACAGAAAATCAGACATTATTTATAAAATAAAATCTGGAAGTTATTCCAGAGAACACACCAAAAACTAGATCAAGGGCTTTTCAAATATTTTAATCTTGAAATGGTTTCTTTAATAAACTAACAATTTGCTAACAACATTCATAGTGCAGGCAGTAGTTTTTCTGAGTATTAAGTGAATCTCTCATTACAATCATTTATATTATGAAATTAATCTTTCCATACTTGGAGGTCTACATTTTAGTGGGTGGCATTGGGCAGCTTTCTGTGGTTAAACTGTCAACATTTTCATTATCAGTGTTTCTTTTTTTTTCCCCCTCTGAGCTATTTCACAACTGTCTAAATTGTTTCTGGCTAAAACTTGGCATCTAAATTGCCAGCTTAGAGAGAATTCTGTCTTAAAGAAAATCCTAGTGTCAGTCTAATGAGCTAAATTGTATATACAGCACAGTGGTTTTTAGGTAGCTCCAATCTCTATTTTTAAACTCAGCTATAACTAAAACATTGAGATAAATATGATATGCAAGCCATTGTTGATAAGAAGACGGTTAGCACATTAATTTCCTAATTAATTTTCTCAACTGAGGCTAGGAATCTTGGAATCTTTTTTTTTTTTTTTCCATCCTAAAAGGGAATCCATTCATTTCAGCTAAGTTGCAGTGAAAGTATTTTGTTGTTGTTGTTGTTATTTAGTATAACTCACCTAATTAAATGTTTCCTAAAGTGTTACAGTTTATCTTAAAACATTTTGTTTGAACATTGACTCAGACTGTTTTCCCATAGTTAAAGTGGGACAGAATCAATGCATTGCAGGCTTCCTCTGGTGCTTTGTGTGATAAGCACGGTCTAACAAGTTGGGAAAAATCCATTTTGATGCTACTTCCTCAATTAGACCTGCTTTAGGTTTTTGAAAGACTGAATCTGGTTTTAGTTTTACACCCAGATACATTGTTAAGCTCACGTTTTAAAGTAGAGTAAAACGTAGTATCATTAACTTCTAAAAATGCCTTTTTTTAAAATCAAGTCTCCAACTATAAGCAAATGAAATTGTAATTGTTTTGTTGAGATACAGTGTAACTTGATTACCCTCTAACTACTCAGTAATTTTTGAAACTCAGTTCATTCAGTCTGAACAGTTGCAGATGACTTGTATGTGTATAAGAAAATTATGTCATTAGCATATGTTCCCAAAATGCCTTTGAATATGTGCACATATTTGGAAGCTCCATGAGGAAAAAATGTTGCATCATTCAAAAATGATTTACTGAAGCTCTTTGTTACCACGTGCAAGAGGTAATTTCTCTGAGATATGTAAAATGATAAGATGGCAAACACTTTTAAGGAACTTGTTATCTACTATGAGAAATAGCATCTACATAAAATCTTTAAAAGCAAGGCAATATAGGATAAAGTTTGGATAGAAAGATATTGCAATCAATCCCTGAGCAAAGTTCAGCTCTTTTATTTTTGTTTTATTTCTAAAATAGATGATTCAAATATATTTACCTTTGACTACAAAACTCCAAACTCTCTTTTTTATACTATTTGATGAATCCTGATAAATCAGATCGCTGTGTGATGACACATAATTTAGTGGGTCAAATGAAACTGCTTCACAAACTTAGAAATTGTCAATCCTTCTGCAGGTTCTTTCAGTAAATTCTTATAGCATTGTAATTTTTAAAGAGCCAGTTTAAACCAAGGCCACTAGAAGCTGTTAAGCTACAGCTACTGTGACTTCACTGTTGTTAAAAATCTGTATTTCTAAAGTGACAATTATATTTAAAACTGAACTAGTGCCTCTTTCAGCCCTGGACCCTTGAGAATGCTATTCTCTGTAAGTATAGGTAACCTACTTGGGTGTGGGGGGGAAGCTGATGGTTGAAAAGGGTTGAGTATTAATCAGAACAGCTTTAAATCCTTGCAGTGAACACTATAAAATAATCCACTTGAAAGACTTTTCAAGTATAGACTCTATCCCAGTGGGAAAGTTGGTGTTTTCAAACGAAGATCCCTTTAAACATAATCTTGTATCCCAGCTAACATCATCTGTTCCTATTGACTATTCATTACTGATTCATAAACTACCACATAATTCTAAGAGCACCTTAATCAGTGGCCACAAAAATAAATGTGGTGACACTATTTCTTAGAGCACAAGAGATATTATGAAAATTTAATTGATATCTTCAAAGAGTTGTATGATACAGGAGATATAAAGAATCAAGATATAGGAGGGGCACCTGGGTGGCTCAGTCAGTTAATTGGTTGCCTTTGGCTCAGGTCATGATCCCAGGGTCCTGGGATCGAGTCTTACGTTGAGCTCCCTGCTTAGCAGGGAGCCTGCTTCTCCCTCTGCCTGCCACTCCCCCTGCTTGTACTCTCTCTCTGTCTCTTCCCCCCTCTCTCTGACAAATAAATAAATAAAATCTTTAAAAAAAAAGAATCAAGATATAAAGGTTTATAATCTTGACTACTTATGGAAACTATTTGAAGATAAAAAGAGAATTAAACACATTTGCTATACTTACATTTTCCTAGGCACACTAAAATGGAAAGGTTCTTTTTTCCTTAAGATTTTCTTGCTATACAACATTCAGAGTTATCCTCCAACACCTCATTTTAATCACTAATAAACATGTGGTACTACTTTACAGTCAGAATTTTTGCCAAAATTGTTTTAGAACATGTATGAAGAAGTAATTCCTTAAAATTTAGGTAACAATGGACCTATTCCTAATGAGTAACCATTTTTGATAACACATCAAATTTTATGTAATCCTTACCAATGTAATTTAGTAAACTTCTTAGGAACACTAAATGTCTGTGTTTAAAAAAAAGAGACAAAAGACCCCAAATGGAGTCCACCTCACCAAATCAAGACTCAATACTCAACTTAATTGCAGTTTCAGCCTCTTCCAAAAATGTAATCTTAACCAGTTTATCTGGAATTTCCTGGTCAGCACTAGTGAAGTAATCCACCTGATAGACCTCTATTCTCCCCCAAATGTAGTTGACTTTGCCTGAAACAACACACGTTTTGCTAGTAACTTCCTGTGTCATCCCCTTCTGCTTATAAAAGTCTTCATTTTGTACAGTTCTTTGGAGCTCCCTTCTATCTGTTAGATGGATGCTACCTCATTCATGAATCATTGAGTAAAACCAATAAGATCTTTAAAATTTACTCAGATAAACTGTATTTTTTTAAATCTTTTTAAAGATTTTATTTATTTATTTGACAGAGAGGGAGAGCACAAGCAGGGGGAGCAGCAGAGGGAGAGAGAGAAGCAGGATCCCCGCTGAGCAGAGAGCCCAATGTGGGGCTCGATCCCAGGACCCCGGGATCACGACCTGAGCCGAAGGCAGATGCTCAACTGACTGAACCACCCAGGCGCCCCTCAGATAAATTGTATTTTTTAACACTGCCTTTCAAACTGATGTATACAGTGGTGTACAGGAAGAGAGGTACTTGTAGCTTCAGATATTTCATCTAAAGCCAAAATACCTTTTGGAAGATTTTGATTTTACTCAGTGATGAAACATTTTTTATATTATAATGAATTTGGATATGTTGTGCAGTGAAATGAAAAGTTTATATGATTGCTTAGATAAAACATATGACTTAAAAGAAATCCTCATCCCACAATAGCTCCTAACTAACCCCACCCATTCTTACCCTTTCCTTGCTGTATGTATGATCTTTTCCTACTTTTTACAAGAGCACTTTGATGGAAACAACCTGAGAAGCAGCAACAAAATTATAACATGGAGGACAGAAAAAATAATCATAATTCATAATTTGACTCATTGATATGCTCAGCCCCAGAAATAGTCTCTTTTTCTATTGTAAACAATATCTAAATGTGGTCACTATGTAGACCTGGATTAATGATCATAAAATCTCTTGTGTTTGCAGTAGGTTCAGAAACAGAAAGCTTGCTCTATGCACAGGAAGCCATGAAACAGAAAGGTTATTATACCACTCCCTTGTCGAAGGTGATCCAGTAGAGAGTTAAAAGAATTGGAGATCAAAGCAGTGGCCAGATTTCTGGTTGACAGGATTCATAGAGCAACTTGCTTCTAAGCTGTCAGAATTACAAAATAGATATAAATATTGACTAAACTTGTTGTCTCTATCTGTCTCCATGCTGAAAATATTCCAAATTTAAGCCTGTGACTAAACAGGGATATATTATCTCATGTAATTTTTACAAAGACCCTACATATGAAGTATCCTCACATACATTTTATATGAGGAATTATTCTTATTTTTTTAATTTTATTTATTTATTTGGCAGAGAGAGAGAAAGAGAGCACAAGCAGGGGGAGCAGCAGACAGAGGGAGAGGCAGAAGTAGGCCCCCCACTCAGCAGAGAACCCAATGTGGGGCTCAATCCCAGGACCCTGGGATCATGACCTGAGCCAAAGGCAGATGCTTAACCCACTGAGCCACCCAGGTGCCCCGAGGAAGTATTCTTAAGAACTTGGTCATGATCACCCTCTGCTTTCCCATTATTGTTTGAGAATATTTCCTGGGTTGTCCATTACAGGTCTTTACACCCTTCCACTTGGTGGTTGAGAAATTTGAAACAAAAGATGATGTTCAGGTTCTTTGTTTTAAACACAAGAAAGTGTCATTCATTCTTCTATGAGGGACTAAGTTACTTCTTATTGTATTGGAAAGTTGTTAGGAATTTGAACTCATACCTACTAGGTCTTAGAATGGAACCATCAATTTAGTCAAGTGTTAATCTAAATATTTTAATTATTTTTGGGGAATGTCTCAAAAATGAATATTGTATTTGGAAAAGTTACAACAGTGAAATTAATTATGATTCAAGTATTAGAGCTGTTGTTCTGCATGAATGTTTTTACTGCTTGATTACACACCTTCCCGGTGAGAAAAATGAAAGTATGGCACTTAATCTCTAATGTAGATGTGTTTCCAATTTTTCCAAAAAGAATGGCTCCAGCATTTAGGAAAAGGTTCAATTAATGCATAAAACTGTTACAGTAAAATCTCTGTTGAAATATGAATTTTGTTGGATATGAGACTAATCCACTCTTTTTCCTTAGTAACTATTTTCAAGTAAGCTAATTGTTTTCCAGTAGCCTGACTTATTTTTTTTAGTCATTTAAATTTCTTCCTGTCATCTAATAATGTCTTAAAAATCAAATCATACAAAATATAAGTTAGCTTTCTAGAGTATTGATGCATTGTTGTCCCATGCTTTACATTCAGGATAGCCTTCTTTATGCTGGAAGAAAAGGTCTGGGAAGTAGATAGAAAATGATTATATGTACTAGGGATCTTATAGTAATATTAATTGCAATAATAATCTAATAAAGAAGTCAATGATCCAATGTTGGGGTGTAAAGAAGAGAAGGATCTTATAATGCACAGTGGTCTGACTTAAGATTTACTGGCTGTTTCACAAGGATTGTTTGATAAATGACAATGTAAGAGCATTTGGAAAGCTTTATTATTTTTGATAGTTACCTTTGTTTTTAAGTTTTCTCAGGAAAACATAATCACCTAAACAAAATAGACCTATAAAGAAAACTCTCAATAAAACAAATTGATTTCAGTTCAGCTAAAGTTTTGAAAAATCTTCCTTTGCTTTACTTTTTAAAAATTGGGATGTGGATTGGTAAATAATGTCTGTAGGAGAAGAAGAAAATAGAAAATACATGCTCTAATAAACTCACATTTTAGACTAAGACTCTTGTTACCATTATTGACATGTTTTTTTAAATGTGTTTATTTTTTTCATTATAAAATACAAATTAGCAAAAAGAAAAAGCTAATAAATACTCATAATCACATCCTTTAAAATAAATGACCTATTAACATTTTAATCTGTAGATATTCATGGTTTCTTTCATTTTTGCTTTTCGGTGTTTATTTTTTCTATTTTTTACATAAATGGGATCACATTTTTCATTTTGCTATATCTTACTTTTTTTTCACTTCACAAGTCAAAAAGATCATTCATGTCATTAAATATTTTTTACTACTAAATCACTTTTAATGATTGCATAGTATTCCTTTTATTAAAGTCTTCAAATATATCTAACCAAACTCTTATTTGGGACAGTTAGGGTATTTCTAATTTTTCACTGTTATAATCAATACTGCAATGAATATTCTAATACACACATTTTTGTGTACTTATATGTTTATTTTTAATTAAATTTCTATAAGTGGATGTTCTGAGATACAGAACGTGAGTATTCTTCTTTTAAGATTTTATTTATTTATTTGAAAGAGAGAGAGAAAGCACGAGTAGGGTGAGGGGCAGAGGGAGAAGCTGACTCCCCACTGAGCAGGGACCCCAATGCGGGGATTGATCCCAGGACTCCAGGATCATGACCTGAGCCAAAGGCAGACACTTAACCGAGCTACCCAGGTGCCCCAAGAATATGGGTATTCTTAAGACTTCTGGCATATATTTCCAGACTTGTCACTAGAAAGACTCTATGGAGTAAAATTCTTGCCAGCAATGAGTGGGAGCATCCATTTCATTCATTGCTGGAATGATACTTTCAAAATAGTTTTAGTAACTTTTAAATATTAATTTATTAGGGTATAGGCATGTGATATAAATTCCAATAAAAAAAACATTACCGAGGTCAATATGTGAAATAAAGTGAAAAGCAACATGGTACAGCATGTAGAAAGATTAAGATTAAGGATTTCTGCCTTTGCATTGTTCATGTAATTTTTATTGCAGAATACCTAACATGCTTGTTAAATATCCTTAGGGGACCATTGGATCTTATTCGGATAGGGTCTTTGCAGATGTGATTAGTTAAGGATCTCTACATGGAATCATTTGGGATTTAGGGTGGACTCTAAATCCAATGACTAGTGTCCTTATCAGAAGCAGACAAGACACAGAGACACAAAGGGAAATATCATGTGAAGACAGAGGCAGACACTAGAATGATGTATCTATAAGTTAAGGAATGCCAAGACTTATCAGCAAACACCAGAAGCTAGGAGACAGGCATTGGATGGTTTCTCTCCCAGAGACTCAAAAAGGAACCACTCTTGCTAATATCTTGATTTTGGACTTCTAGCCTCTTCAGCTATGAAAGAATAAATTCCTGTTGTTAAGTCACCCTACTTGTCATACTTTGTTACAGTAATCCTAGGACATGAATATATTTAGAAAACTCCTTAATTCAACAATTTCATTAATTCATTTGAGTTAATTCTCCTTGTCTATGCTTGCAATATTTTCATCTTTTCCATTGGTCTATCACTTGAGAATATTCTACATTGACTAGCAGTGGATGTTAATGATAACTCACTACTCTTTGATGTCAATTAATATTTAAGGCTGTGCAGATTAGACTATCTCAGCTTTCACACTGACTGCCAAAGAAAAGATACTTTCCTGCAAATCAATTCAGGTACTGTTGCATATCTGAAAGTGCCTTCTAACAGTCTTGTAGTGTATCTCACAAAACAAAACAAAAGAAAAAACAATAACATTCTCACAGTGAACTTGCAAAAAGATGTTTCCCCTCCCTGTTTTGTCATATCTCTGAACTGAATTCTTTTTCTTAATGCTTTTCCTTTCAATTTCACTTTGTGTGAGAACACAAAAGCATGGCAGTATCCCTAATTTTTACTTAGGTCAAGGTATAGAGTTAAGCTCTGTTGTGATCAGTTAGATATATACCGTAATACTTAATGTTGAGAAATATTTTTCAATGGAGAAGCTGAAGGATCATTTTGTCTTAATGTCCTGGTAAAGCAAGACTGTAGTATCATTTCTTCTCTACTTTCATACTTACCTTGTTACATATCATTGTAATAATCATATCTGCAGTTTGAACCTCTCTGTGACACAAGCCCTACGTGAATGCCCAGATCATATTAATGCTATGAAGTGGCTGTAAAAGGCTACTTTTTAAAAGGGAGCTAGAATATTCAAAGTTTTTGTGTCTAAAATATTTTCCTAAGTCAACAATAGAGTTTTTAACTTAAAACATTACGTTTTATTCATCTACATTACTAATAAATAAGAAGATCCCTAGTTATAATAAACAAAAAAATCATAAAATCATACATGATGCAACTATGCTGTATTAGTTGTCTGTTGCAACGTAGCAAATAACCCTAATATGCAGAGGCTTAAAACAACAAACATTTCTTATTTCACATTTTCTGTGGGTCAGTAATCCAGGGGTGCCTCATCTGGGTGTGTCTGACTCGAGGTCTCTCACAAGACTTCAGTTAAGTTACGGGAAGAAGCTGCAGTCATCTCAAGGGGATGACAGGGGAGAATCCATTTCCAAACATACATAACTATTGAAAAGCTGCAGTTCTTCAATGGATGTTTGATGGAGACATCAGTCCCTTGCTATGTGGAACTCTCCACAGGGTGGTTCAAAACAAGGCAAATGTCCTCCCTCAGAGTGAGTAGGAAAAGAAGACAGCAAGAGAGCAAGAGAGGGACCCCAAGAATGCAATCTCTTGATAACCTTTTCTCATAAGCGACATCTCATCACTTTGCTGTATTCTGTTGTTTAAAAGGGAATCATGAGTTCTGTCCCACACTCATGGGGAGAATGATGACACAAAAGCAAGAATGTTTAGAAACAAGATTCATCTTAGAGACTGCCTACCACATATGGCTGGAATGTTGTAACTGGATGAAAAAACTGCAAACCCTCTCTAAAGCCATTAGATTGCTATATATGAATTTATGAATATTTTAAGAGCTTCTGTCTCATAATTATTAAAAAATATTGTGATTTGATCAACTTTAGTATTCTAATGTAAAGTGTACATATTTCTAAACTTTTTTGTTCTCCTATATATGACATTTTGAATTGCTTTTCTGAGATTTTGAATAAATAAAGCCTGAGTTCCCAAGCATTGCTGATTGCCAGGTATATTATTATACATTTAAAAACTTGAAATTCCTGAGTCCTGTAAGGATGCCACTTCCTAGAGAGACTTTTTTAAAGCTTAGGAGATACCAGCTAGACCAATCAAAGGGAGGAGCAAATCATCCTGAGTTAAAGTTTTAAATTAGTAGAGAAAAGCAATATTATAAAATTCACTATTTCATTTTTGGCCCAAACCTTAGTTTTCATGGCAGCAAATCATGAACATAGCCTCTGGAGTTTTCATAACGTTGTGTACATTTTGGCCAGAAATGGGAGGGGCAAAGATGGCAGAGGAGTAGGGAACCCTATTCAACCGGACCCTGGAATTGAGCTGGATATCTACCAGACCACTCTGAACACCCATGAAATCAGCCTGAGGTGTAAGAAGATATATCTGGATCTCCACAAACAGAATATCTCCAGTGGTTGGTTTTGAGGTATGAAGCGGGGAGCTGTGATTCCTCAGGCAGATATCAGAAGATAAATGGAAGTGGGAGGGAGCCTCTGGGATCCTGCACTGCTGGAGCATGAAAACCTCCCACGTTGGGGACTGGGCAGAAACTCACAGACCATTAGCAGTGGGGAAAGAACTTTAGGGCAGTCCCCCAGACTGAAACCTGGAGCTACAGGGGCACACATGGGAACTGAGGGTGGCTGGTGGTTTTAGAAGCACAAAGGGCAGAGATGTATCTGGACCTGGACGCAAGGGCTTGGAGTGCTGCTGTGGTATGCACAACCCAGGATGCTGTGGTTTTAGCAGCACAGAGAGAAATGGAGACAGTGTGGCTTGGAGAGCTCACTGAGGAACAGACTGCAATCTCTCTGTTCTGAGGCAGAGAGTTGGAAATGGTCCCTTCTGCTCTGACTCTTGGAAGAGATGTGGAAAGCTGCCAGGGAAAACCACTAGAGAACAAAAGCCCCCCAAAGCCGGTTTTTACTGAGCCTATCCCCTCCCCCCCACAGGGGGCAGGGCAAGTCTGCCCAAACAGGGTTGCCAGAATAACAGCACGGAAGGCCCCTCTCCCAAAAGACAGGCTGGGAGAACAAGGGGCCAACAACCCTAAGGTTCCTATAAAACAGGTGCATCTTGTTTGGGTTGTGGCCAATAATTTGGACTCTGTACATTCCTTCAACCACCCCTCAACAGAATGACTAAGAGGAGGAACCCTCAAAAGAGGAAAGACTCAGAGACCGTGTCTTCTGCAACAGATTTACAAATGGATATAGATATAAGCAAGATGTCAGAAATAGACTTCAGGGTAACAGTTATGAAGATGATAGCTAGAATGGAGAGATAGATTAATGGCAACATAGAGTCTCTAAGGGCAGAAATGAGAGCTGAACTGGCAGAACTTAAAAATGCTATCAATGAGATCCACTCTAATCTAGATACTCTAACAGCTAAGGTAAATGAAGCAGAAGAAGGAATTAGTGATCTAGAAGACAAACTGATAGAAAAGAAGGAACAAGAGAAGGCCTGAAACAAACAGCTTAAAATCCATGAAAACAGAATTAGAGAAATAAGTGACACCATGAAACGTTCCAGTGTCAGAATTATTGGGACCCCTGAGGGGGTGGGGAGAGAGAGAGGACTAGAAGATATATTTGAGCAAATCATAGCTGAGAACTTCCCTATCTGGGGAATGAAACAAACATTCGTGTCCTAGAGGCGAGAAGACCCCTCCCAAGATCAGGGAAAACAGACCAATGCCCCAGCATGTAATAGTAGAATTCACAAATCTTAGAACCAAGGAAACCATCTTAAGGGCAGTTAGGGGGAAGAGATTCCTTACATACAGAGGGAGGAACATCAGAATAATGCCAGACCTATCCATAGAGACCTGGCAAGCCAGAAAGGGCTGGCAAAACATATCCAGGGTACTAAATGAGAAGAACATGCAGCCAAGAATACTTTATCCAGCAAGGCTGTCATTTAGAATGGATGGAGAGATGCAGAGATCCCAAGACCAGCAGAAACTGAAAGAATATGTGACCACCAAGCTGGCCCAGCAAGAAATATTAAGTGGGGTTCTATAAAAGGAGAAAGACCCCAAGAGTGATATACAACAGAAATTTACAGACACAGTCTATAGAAACAAGGACTTCACAGGCAACATGATGAAAATAAATTCATATCTTTCAATAATCACTCTCAACATGAACGGCCTAAATCCTCCCATAAAATGGCACAGGGTTGCAGATGGGATAAAAAAGATAGGACCCGTCAATATGCTGTCTACAAGAGACTCATTTTGAACCTAAAGATACATCCAGACTGAAAGTGAAGGGAGGGAGATCCATCATCCATGCCAGTGGACCTCAAAAGAAAGCTGGGGTAGCAATTCTGAGACAAATTAGATTTTAAGCTAAAGTCTGTAGTTAGAGACACAGAAGGACACTATATCATTTTTAAAGGGTCTATCCAACAAGAAGATCTAACAATTGTAAATATCTATGCCCCCAACATGGGAGCAGCCAACTACATAAGTCAACTGTTAACCAAAATAAAGAGTCATATTTATAATAATACATTAATTGTAGGAGACCTCATTTTGGCCAGAAGCTCATCCATCTTGGCAAGTCACAAAATTGCCATATAGTTTTAAAAATGTATTTCATATTTGCTTTATGCAGGATTGGTGGAACATGCATGACTTTCCCTTAACTCCTACTACATAAAAATCTACTCTGGAAATACAATTCACATAAATACAATCTGGAGTCAAAATGAAGCTGACTTTATATATCATAGTGTCTCCTTACTGAGGTTAAAGACAATCAGTGTCATCAATCTTGCATAGCTGATATCTTATGTAACAATTCAGATGAATGATTTCAAGCCCAATTTCATGGATATAATTTCTTAGGAATTTTTTACTTATCTCTCAGTGTTGGCCCTCGGTTTAATTGGGTGGCTAATAATTTGCTAAATTTTCATTTGTGGAAAGATAGTCTGTACTCATATATGTCTTTATGCCTAAAATCTTTTGTTTTTGTGTTATTCAGTCAAGTTCATTTTGCTGCTGATTGAACATACTGCTGATATCTCCACTGCCATGTCTTCCTGGGTATGTGTGTTAGTTTGGTGAATATTTATGAGCTTATCTGATCTGTGGTTCATAATATTTAATGATTTGTTAAGAAAAATTATTTTGGCTGACAATGTTGTGACAAATGTGAACATCAGTGGTAGAAAGGACAAAAACATTTACCTTTGAAATGACAAACATTGATAAATATGAAAATCAGACCTGACAATAAGGTTAATGAAAGAAAAAAAAAGACCCATAAGAGAAATAAAGGGCAACAAATGTACCTACACCACAAAGCTTAAAGCTTATGATGCCAAATCAGTATAAGCAAGGCATATACAAAAATAACCTATTGCATGAGAATTGATCAACATTGATGAGGAAACTCACCAAGTGAAGCAAGAAATGTCACTGTATTAGAATTAAAACATTACCTAGAAAATAGAATGAAATGGTGGGAAACTGATCTATTAAGGCAAAAATAAATAAATAAAAATTAAAGAAACTTAATTTGTGATAAGGAAAGATGTATTGGTAAGAATTGATTGTAAAACAAGGTATAGTAGATGAAAATAAGCTATGATCAATAGAAGTGTTTTAATCTTATAAAATAGTATTTAGCTAGAAGTTTAGCACAATGTAAAAGGACAAAAGAGAATGCTAGTGATGTATGGGGTTGATGTTGTTTCAAATCCTTTCTCTACCACATAAGAATTGCACCACCTTGGGAAAGTTATTTAACCTCTCAAAGCCCTTCGATCCTGACCTGAGAATGAGGGTAATGACAGTAGCCACATCCTAGAGTTGTTAGAAGGATAAATGAGAGAATATAAGTAAAGAACTTAGCAAGTGCTTGGCATACAATAATGGTACTAAACTGAGGTGGCCCTTGAAAGATTTACATGCATAACGCAAGTGAGGCATTTAACATAGTATCTCCTTTAATGTATAATGCTCAAAATGTTAGTTATAATAATAACAATGATTTTATTGAAATTTTACCTATAATTATAATAATTTAGAGATGAGGGAAAGATGTTGACTACAAGACAGTCTGCAAATTAAAAGTTAATTTTTTAGATGACACAACAATAAATGAAGGAACAAATAAAGGTGTCAAATATTATAGAAAAGCATTGAGTAAAAACTGTGATGTATCCTTCTTGAGCCTCCTTATCATACCACTCCCCTCCACTCCTGACAATAAGCACTGCTATCACTTCCCTTTTTGTATGCATATGCATGCAAATATGCATGATTGTATGATCTTGCTTGATGTATTATTCTACAAACTAGCTTTGTTCCATAAAATATAAGACCATTTCATGCAGTGCTTGTAGATCTATTTCACTTTGTTCTTAACTATTGCATAAGTATTTGTAATAAAAATGTATACTACTCTAGTTAACCATTTCCATAATCATGGACTTTTAAGTGTTTCCATATTTCCTCTTCTATAAACAATGCTAGAGTGAACCTCGATGTAAATAGCTTTTTGTGAATATATGTCAATAAATATTTATCTTGGATACAGTCCTAGAAAAGGAAGAGCATGCACATTTAAAGTTTTGATAGATACCATAAATTTCTCTTGAAAAAGGCTGTTCCAACTTAAACTCCTAGTATAAATAGTAGGTATGATAGTGTATGATAGTATTTGTTTCCCCACACTCTTACCAATGCTAGAACTTTGCTTCCCTTGCTTTTTCTGTTTCTTACTCTTTTTTTTTTTTTTGCATCTCTGATGGAAACAGCAAAAGGTAATCATTGTTTTAATTCTAATTTTTAATTCTAATTTTAATTCTATAAATTTTCATGACATGAAGTGTCTTTTCATATATTTATTGACAATTTACATGTCCTTTTGTGTGAACTATTTTTTGATATTTTCTGTCATTATTTTCTATTTTATTGTTTGATTTCCCCCTCCCCACCTTATATTTATAGCACTTTCTCTATTCCGGATTTCAAATCTTTGTCTGTGATATAGAACATGAACATTTTTACCTAGTCTATTGCTTCTTTTAAATATGATATCTTTTGGAGTTCACATTTACATTTTTTTTTTGCAGTATTATCTGTCCTTACTTTTGTTATATAACTTCCAAGTTTTGTATTTTGCTTAAGAACATGCTTTCCATTTCCAAGATATCATTTAAAAACTACTCTCCATGATTTTCTTCAGATATTTTTAAATATTCTTTTATATTAAATTTCTTATTTCATCTTAAAATTATTTCTATTTGTGGTATGAGAGATGCCTCTAATTGTTTTGTTTTGATTTTTGCTCACATAGTTATCTAAAATCAAATATCTTTTGTTGAAGAGTCCATCTTTTCTGTGGAGACTCAAAATGCCACAGTTGTGGTGTATTAAATCTTCATAAATAAGTCTGTTTTGGGACTCACTATTTCTTTTTATTATATATTTGTCTATCCTTATGGTCTATTGTCATACTACACTATTTTAATTACTATACCATTATGGCATGTTTAAAATCTATTGGTGCAAATTCCACTCTCAATTCTTTTTTAAATATCTTAGCAATTAATGTGCATTTTTCTTCAGGATAAATATTAGAATCAAAATTTTAAATACAACAAAAACCCTTTTGAGATTTTCATTCAGATGCATATTGTTTAGTATATTAAGAAATACACTTTTATTCAACAGAGTATTGTGAGTCCTAGCCAGAGTAATTAGGAAAAATAAATAAAAGGCATCCAAACTAGAAAGGAAGAAGTAAAACTGTCACTATTTGCAGATGGCATAATATTATATAGAGAAAACCCTAAAGACTCCACAAAAAAGAGAAAAAGAAACTGTTTTAACTAATAAACAAATTCAGTAGTGTTGCAGGATATGAAAGCAATACACAAAATCTATCACATTTTTATACACTAATAATGAGAAAGAGAAATTAAGAAAACAACCACACTTACAATTGCATTAAAAAGAATAAAATACCAAAAAGAAGGAAAGAAAGAAGGAAAGAAAGAAAGAAAGAAAGAAAGAAAGAAAGAAAGAAAGAAAGAAAGAAAGAAAAAGAAACCTAGGAACAAATTTAATCAAAATAGTGAAAGACCTGTATAATGAAAACTATAAGACATTAAGGAAATAAATTAAAAGCACAAATACAGGAAAAGATACTCTGTGCTCATGGATTGGAAGAATTAATATTAAAATATCTATATTACTGAAAGCAATCTACAGATTCAATACAATCCCTATTAACAATCTACTTGCATTTTTCACAGAAATAGAACAATCCTAAAATTTGTATGAAATGGAATCAGAAAAGAACCCAAATAGTCAAAGCAATCTTGAGAAAGTAGAACAAAGTTGGAGGCATCAACATTTCCTGACTTCAAATTCTATTACCAAGCTATAGTAATTAAAACAGTATGATATTGGCATAAAAACAGACACATAGATCAATGAAACAGAATACAGAGCCCAGAAATAAACCCACAATTATATGGTCAATTAATTTATGACAAAGGAAGCAAGAATATACGATGAGGAAAGGACAGTTTCTTCAATTAAATAGCACTGGGAAAACTGGACAATATATGCAAAAGAAAGACACTGGACCACTATCTTACACCATACACAAAAATCAATTCAAAATGTATTAAAGACTTGAATGTAAGACCTGAAACAGAGGAAATAAAAGCAGTAATTTCTGTAGAAGGAAACATAGGCAGTAAGTTCCTTGACATAGTTTTTTTATGATATTTTTTTAATCTTGCACCAAAAATAAAAGCAACAAAAAGCAGAAATAAAAAAAAAAAAAAAAGGAATCTAACCAGAAAGCTCTGCACAGCAAAGGAAGCCATCAACAAAATAAAAAAAGCAACTTACTAAATGGGAAAAAATATTTGTAAATCATATTATCTGATAGGGGGTTAAAACACAAAATATATAAAGCACTCATACAACTAAATGCAAGAAAGAAGAAAGAAAGAAGGAAGAAGAAAGAAAGAAAGAAAGAAAGAAAGAAAGAAAGAAAGAAAGAAAGAAAGAA
>NW_022589760.1:3445526-3476462 GCF_004348235.1 Phoca vitulina
GAAAGAAAGAAAGAAAGAAAGAAAGAAAGAAAGAAAGAAAGAAAGAATCCAATTAATAGATGGACTGAGGATCTGAACAGATATTTTTCCCAAAGAAGACAGATGGCAAACAGGTACATGAATAGATGATGCTCAACATCATTAATCATCAGGGAAATGCAAATCAAAATCACAATGAAATATTACCTCACACAGGTTAGAATGACTATTATCAAAAAGATAAGAAATAACAAGTATTGAAGAGGATGTGAAGAAAAGGAAACTATTGTGCTCTGTTGCTGGGAATGTAAATTGGTACAACCACTGTGGAAAACATTATGGAGATTCCTCAAAAAAAGTAAAAGTAGAACAACCGTATGATCCAGCAATTCCACTTCTAGGTTTTATCTGAAGAAAATGAGAACACTAACTTGAAAGATATATGCACCCCCACTAAATAGTGTTTACTGCAACACTATTTACAATAGCCAAGATATGGAAACAACCTAAGTTTCTATCAATGGATAAATGGATTTAAAAAACTTGTGATATGGGATATTATTCAGCCATGAAAAGAATGAAATCTTGTCATTTGCAACAACATGGATAGACCTTGAGGGCATTATGCTAAGTGAAATACAACAGACAGAGAAAGACAAATACAATATCAACTTTCTTATATGTAGAATCTAAACACACACACACACACACACACACACACTCTGGGTGCCTCAGTGAGTTAAACATCTGCCTTCAGATCAGGTCATGATCCCAGGGTCCTGAGATTGATCCCTGCATCAAGCTCCCTGCTCGGTGGGGAACCTGCTTCTCCCTCTCCCTCTGCCACTCCCCCTGCTTATGCTCTCTCACTCTCTCACTCTTAAATAAATAAATAAAATCTTAAAAAAACATTTAAACATACACACACACAAGAAAGAGGAAAAAAATATAAAAGCTCAGGGTGATGTTTGCCAGAGGAGGGCAATGGCAAGTGGAGGAAATGAGTAAAGGGGGTCAAAATGTTAAAAAATTAATTAAAAATATCATAGGAAAATTCACACAAATACATACTGCTCTGATTCAAAAGCCAATTTTAAAATTAAGTGTGTAAAGTCCATAGAAATGAATATTTGTGTCAATCAAATGGAATTAAATTTAGAAGAGAGTACAAGTGGAGTAGTTTACAAGATGGTGAAGGGCACCTGGGTGGCTCAGTCGTTAAGCTTCTGCCTTTGGCTCAGGTCATGATCTCAGGGTCCTGGGATCAAGCTCTGCATCGGGCCCCCTGCTCCACAGGAAGCCTACTTCTCCCTCTCCCACTCCCCCTGCTTGTGTTCCCTCTCTTGCTGTGTCTCTCCTTGTCAAATAAATAAATAAAATCTTAAAAAAAAAAAAAAAAAGATGGTGAGAAGATGGTGATGGAGCTGGAGTGCCCTAGGCTCACCTCATCCCATGAACACAACTAGATCACTATCAAATCATCCTAAATGGGGCGCCTGGGTGGCTCAGTTGGTTAAGCGACTGCCTTCGGCTCAGGTCATGATCCTGGAGTCCCTGGATCGAGTCCCACATCGGGCTCCCTGCTCGGCAGGGAGTCTGCTTCTCCCTCTGACCCTCCCCCCTCTCATGTGCTCTCTCTCATTCTCTCTCTCTCAAATAAATAAATAAAATCTTAAAAAAAAAAAAAAATCATCCTAAATATTCCAGAAATTGACCTGAGGACTGACAGAAGAAACTGCACAACTAAAGGGAGAGAAGAAGTCACATCAAAGACAGTAGGAAGTGTGGAGATTGGGCTTAGGGGAGAAACGGATCATGGGTGCTACAGAGAGGAGGGAGCTGTGGTTGCAGAGAAGGGCAAGAGAGACAGAAGCACACAGGGGAATGTGCAAGGAGAACATTTCCCCAAAGCCATTGGCTTGGAAACTGAGAGGGGTTGCATTTTGTGAGTTCTTGCAACCAGCAGGGCTTAAAGCCTGGAGTTTTAAAGGTCAGGGCAATTGGCTGGAATAGAACCCAGAAGGCACTGCCCTGTTCCTGGAGAGAAGATAAGCAAACAATTGGGAGGCAGACAGCATGAAAACAATGATCTGAAAAATGTCTGGGGCACACAGGGGAGAGACTATTCACTCTTCATGTTCCTGAGAGGCAGCTTTCACAAAGACACCTCTCCAGGAACAAAGGAACCAGCCAGCACCATTTCCCTCCCCTGCCCCTTAGCATACAGAGCCACCTGCAGGAAGCAGAGCAGTGGGACGTTGGCTACCTAACTTGCCTACACCAAGCACCATGCCCCTGTGCTCAGGTGGAACTGCGATTCTTGGTCAAGCTTGCCTGAGTCTCAGTGCCATAGGCCTCTCCCCAAAAAGACCAGCAAAAACCCCTGCCCACACCAGATCTCCCAACCAGAGAGTTCTGCAGGGCCTTAGTTATTGTAGAGGTGGTGACAAGTCTCATTTCACAGGCAAACCACAGCACACCTGTTTAAAACTCACCAAATTCAGGCCAGAAATGAAACACTGCCCATAGCAGACAAGGAGAGCCTCTGCAGATGACTGGCCTTAAGGATAAAGCAGTCAAGACACAGCAGCAGAGCACATGCAGCACATAACAGAGACCTTCCCTGAAGTGCCAGGCACTGGGTACTATATTACCTCTTCTTCATAAGGCCATTACTTTCAGGGGCAAGAGACGTAATTAGCATTTATAACAGAGGAAAGGAAGAGACTTAGACAAAATGCAAAGACAGAGGAAATTATCCTAAAATGAAAGAATAAGATAAGGCCATGGACAGAGATCTAAGTGAAACAGATACAAGTAACAAGCCTAATGGAGAATTTAAAGCAATGATCATAAAGATACTCACTGGACTTGAGAAAAGAATGGAAGACATGAGTGAGACACTTACCACAGAGATAAGAGTTTAAAAAGAATCAAACAGAGATGAAGAGTACAATAAATAAGATTAGAAACACATGTGATGAAATGAACAGTAGGCTGAAGAAAGCAGTAGGCTGAAGGAAGCAGGAATGACCTAGAAAACAGTAATGGAAAGCAATGAAAACAAAAGAGAGAAAGAAGAATTATGCAACACAAGAATAGGTTTAAGGAAATCAGTGACTCCATCAAACATAATAACATTCATATTATAAGAATGCCAGAAGAAGAAGGAGTAAAGGGGTCAGAAAATTTATATGAGGAAATGATAGCTGAAAAATTCCTTATTCTGGGGAAGGAAGCAGACATACAGATTCAGGAGGCACAGACAACTCCCATCAAAATTAACAGAAGCAAGCCAACACCAAAACATATTCAAATCCATAAAATATAGTGATGGGGTGCCTGGGTGGCTCAGTCGTTAAGCGTCTGCCTTCAGCTCGGGTCATGATCCCAGGGTCCTGGCATCGAGCCCCGCATTGGGCTCCCTCCTCAGCAGGAAACCTGCTTTCTCCCTCTCCCACTCCCCCTGCTTGTGTTACCTCTCTTGCTGTGTCTCGCTGTGTCTCTCTCTGTCAAATAAGTAAATGAAATCTTTAAAAATATATATATATAGTGATAAAAAAAATCTTAAAAGTAGCAAGACAAAAGATGTCATTAACTTCAAAGGGAAAACCCATAAGGCTAGCTGGAGGTTTTTCAACAGAAACATGGCAAGTCGGAAGGATGTGGCATGATATATTCAAAGTACTGAAAGGGAAAAATCTGCAGCTAAGAATATTCTATCCAGCATGACTATCATTTAGAATAGAGGGAGAAATAAAGAGTTGCCCATACAAACAAAAACTAAAGGAGTTTGTGACCACTAAACCCACACTACAAGAAATGTTAAATGGGACTCATTGAGTAGAAAAGAGAGAAGAAAAGTGACAGTATAAAGGGAGGAAACCCAAAGCAGGAAAAATAAATATTTCTGTAAAAATCAGTGAAGGAACTCACACACAAAATGAAAATATCAAAGATAATAACATATACCTAAAACATGAAGAGGAGAGGGGAATAGAATGGTTCAAACTTGAAGGACCATCAACTTAAGATAGACTGCTATTTGCAGAAGAGGTTATATATAGACCTAAGGGTAACCATATATCAAAAAGCACTTATAAACATTCAAAGAATAAAGAGAAATAAATCCAAATATATCACTAAAGAGAATCATCAAAAAATGATAGAGAAAAAAATCAAGAAATAATATCAGAGAAAATCTCCAGAAACAACCACAAAACAAGAAATGAAATGGCAATAAATATATATCAATTATTACTTTGAATGTAAATGGACTAAACAGGGGCGCCTGGGTGGCTCAGTTGGTTAAGCAACTGCCTCCGGCTCAGGTCATGATCCTGGAGTCCCGGGATCGAGTCCCGCATCGGACTCCCTGCTCAGCGGGGAGTCTGCTTCTCCCTCTGATCCTCCCCCTCTCATGCTCTCTGTCTCCCATTCTCTCTCTCAGATAAATAAATAAAAAATCTTAAAAAAAAAAAAAAAATGGACTAAACATTCCAATCAAAAGACATAGTGTGTCAGAATGGATTAAAAACAACAAAAACAACAAACAACAACAACAAGACCCATCTATAAGCAGCCTACTAGAGACTCATTTCAGACCTAAAGACACCTGCAGGTTGAAAGTGAGAGGATGGAGAAACATTTATCATGGAAATGGATGTCAAAAGAAAGCCCAGAGTAGCAATACTTATATCAGACAAACTAGACTTTAAAACTAAGACTGTAGAGGAGCCTGGGTGGTGCAGTCAGGCATCAGACTTTTAGTCTCAGTTCAGGTCATGATCTGGGGGCTATGAGATCAAGCCCCATGTTGGGAAACATGCTCAGCACAGAGTCTGTTTGAGATTCTCTCTCCTTTTCCTTCTACCCCTCCTGGTACTCTCCCTCTCTCTCTCTCTAAAATAAATAAAATCTTTTAAAAATAAAACTTTTTAAAAAATAAAACTAAGACTATAAAAAGAGACAAAGAAGGGCACTATATAAAAATAAAGGGGACAATCCAACAAGAAGATACAATTGTAACTATTTATGCACCCAACATGGGAGCACACAAATATATAAAATAATTAATTAAAAAAACATAAAGGAACTCATTGATAATATGATAATACTAGGGGACTTTAACACTCCACTCACATCTAAGGATGCACATCATCTAAAAAGAAAATAAACAAGAAAACAATGTATTTGAATGACACCCTGGGTGAGATGGAGTTAACACATATATTTAGAACATTCCATCCTAAAATGGCAGAATACACATTCCTTTCAAGTGCACATGAAACATTCTACAAAAAAGATCACATATTAGGTCACAAAACAGGCCTCAATAAATACAAAATGATTGAAGTCATACCATGCACCTTTTCTAACCACAGCACTATGAAACTAGAAGTTAACCACAAGAAAAAATCTGGAAAGACCACAAATGTTAAATAACAGGCTACAAGAATGAATGTGTCAACCAGGAAATCAAAGAAGAAATTTAAAAAAACAAACAAGCATGGAAACAGGGCACCTGGGTGGCTCAGTCAGTTAAGTATCTGCCTTCAGCTCAGGTCATGATCCCTGGGTCCTAGGATCGAGCCCCAAGTCTGGCTCCCTGCTCAGCAGGGAACCAGCTTCTCCCTCTCCGTCTGCCACTCCCCCTGTGTGTGCTCTCTCTCTCTCTCTCAAATAAATAAATAAATAAAATCTTAAAAAATACACATGGAAACAAATGAAGATGAAAACACAATGATCCAAAACTTTTGAAATGCAGAAAAAGCTGTTTGAAGAGGGAAGTATATAGCAATACAGGACTACCTCAAGAATTAAGAAAAATCTCAAATAAACAACCTAAAACTATACCTAAAGAAGCTAAAAAAAAAAAAAAAAGTGAACCCTAAGGCCAGCAGAAGGAAGGAAATAATAAAGATTAGAGCAGAAATGAATGATACAGAAACTAAAAACAAAAACAAAACAACAACAACAACAAAACAATAAAACAGATCAATGAAAACAGGAGCTGGTTCTTTGAAGAAATGTTTTTAAAAAATGATAAGCCTCTAGCCACACTTTCAAAAGGAAAAGAGAAAGGATCCAATAAATAAAATCACAAATGAAAGAGGGGAAATAACAACCAACACCACATAAATACAATTATAAGAGAACATTATGAAAAACAATATGCCAACAAATTGGACAATCTAAAAGAAATGCATAAATTCCTAGAAACATACAAACTACCAAAACTGAAACAGAAAGAAATAGAAAACATGAACAGACTGATAGCCAACAAAGAAATTGAATCAGTAATCAAAACTCTCCCAACAAACAAAAGTCAAGGACCAGATGCCTTCACAAGTGAATCCTACCAAATACTTAAAGAAAAGTTTAATACCTTTTCTTCTCAAAGTAGTCCAAAAAAATAGAAAAGGAAGGAAAACTTCCAGATTCACTCTATGAAGCCAGCATTACTTTGATTTCAAATCCACATAAAGACACCACCAAAAAGAGAACTACGGGCCAACATCCCTGATTAAAATAGATGAAAAATTCTCAGTAAAATACTAGCAAACAAAATCTAGCAATATGTTAAAAAAATCATTCACCATGATAAAGTGGGATTTATTCTTGGATTGCAAGGGTGGTTTAATATTTGCAAATCAAACAACGTAATACATCACATTAATAAAAGAAAGGATAAGAACCATAAGATCATATCAATAGATGCAGAAAAAGCATGTGACAAAGTACAATATCCATTCATGATAAAAACCCTCAACAAAGTAGGTTTAGAGGGAACATACCTCAACATAATTAAGGCCATCTATGAAAAACCCACAGCTAATATCATCTTCAATGGGATAAAAAGTGAGAGCTTTACCCTAAGGTCAGGAACCATCACCACTTTTATTCAGCATAGTTCTGGAAGTCCTAGCCATATAAATCAGACAACAAAAATAAAGAAATGTATCCAAATTGGCAAGGAAGAAGTCAAACTTTCACTATTTGCAGATGAAATGATACTCTATATAGAAAACCCAAAGACTCCATCGAAAACTTGACAGAACTTGGTGCACCTGGGTGGCTTAGCTGATTAAGTGTCTGACTCTTGATTTCAAAGCAGGTCATGATCCTAGGGTTGTGAGATTGAGCCCCACATTGGACTCTGCACTGGGCATGGGGACTGCTTAAGATTGTCTCTCTCCCTCTCCTTCTACCTCTCCCTCCCCTCTCCCTCTCTAAAAAAAAATGACAACTGATTTAAAAAAATTGACAGAACTGATACACAAATTCAGTAAAGTCACAGGATACAAAATCAACATACAGAAATCTGTTGCATTTCTATGCACCAATAATGAAGCAGCAGAAACAGAAATTAAAGAATCACTCCCATTTGAAATTGCACCAAAAACAATAAGATACATAGGAATAAACCTCACCAAAGAAGGGAAAGACCAGTCATCTGAAAACTATAAAACACTGATGAAAGAAATTGAAAATGACATGAAGAAATGGAATATATTCCACGCTCATTGGTTGGAAGAACAAATATTGTTAAACTAACTGTCAATACTACCCAAAACATTCTACAGATTTAATGCAATGCCTATCAAAATACCACCAGCATTTTTCACAGAGTTAGAACAAAAAATCCTAAAATTTGTGTGGAACCACAAAGGGCCCTGAATAGTCAAAGCAAACTTGAAAAATAAAAACAAACTGGAGGCATCATAATTCCGGGCTTCAAATTATATTTCAAAGCTCTAGTGATCAAAACAGTATGGTACCGGCACAAAAATCAACACATAGATCAATAGAACAGAATAGAATACCCAGAAATGAACTCACAACTATATGGTCAATTAATCTTTGACAAAGCAAGAAAAATATACAATGGAAAAGAGATAGTCTCTTCATAAAATGATGGGAAAACCGGACAGCAACATGCAAAAGATTGTAAGTGGACCACTTTCTTATACCATACCCAAAAATAAATTGAAAATGGACTAAAGACCTAAATGTGAGACCTAAAATCATAAAAGTCATAGAAGAGAGCATAAGCAGTAACTTCTTTGACATTGGCCATAGCAACTTCTTTCTAGATATGTCTCTTGAGGGAAGGGAAACAAAATAAAAACAAACTGTTGGGACTATATCAAAGTAAGTAGCTTCTGCACAGCAAAGGAAATAATCAACAAAGCTAAAGACAACCTCTGGAATGAGAGAAGATATTGCAAATGACATATGTGATAAAGGGTTAGTATCCAAATCCACAAAGAAGTTATAAAATTCAACACCCAAAAAGCAAATAATCCAATTTAAAAATGGGCAGGAGATATGAATGGACATTTTCCTAAAGAAGACATACAGATGGCCAACAGACACATGAAAAGATGCTTAACATCACTTATCAACAGGGAAATGCAAATCAAAACTACAATGAGATATCACCTCACAACTGTCTGAATGGATAAAGTCAACAACACAAGAAACAGGTGTTGGTGAGGATGTGAGGAAAGGAGAACCCTATTGCACTATTAGTGGGAATGCAAACTGATGCAACCACTGTGGAAAACAGTATGGAAGTTCCTCAAAAAGTTAAAAGTAAAACTACCCTAAGATCCAATAATCACATTACTGGGTATTTATCCCCAAAATACAAAAACACTAATTCACAGTATACATGCACCCCGATGTTTATAGCAGCATTATCAACAATAGCCAAATTATGGAAGCAGCCCATGTGTCCATCAATAAATGAATGGACAGATAAGAATTGATATATACAGTGGAATATATATATTATATTATATATACAGGAATTGATATATATTAGCCATAGAATATTAAAACTAAGTAAAATATTAGCCATAGAAAGAATGAAATCTTACCATTTGCAAGGACATAAAGCTAAAGTGTATAATACTAAGCGAAATAAGTCAGTCAGAGAAAGACAAATGCCACATTATTTCACTCATATGTGGAAATTAAGAAACAAAACAAACAAGCAAAGGGAAAAAATAAAAGAGAGAGAGACAAACCAAGAAAGAGCTCTTAACTATGGAGAAAAAACTGATGGTTACCGGAAGGGAGGTGGGTGGGGGATGGGTTAAATAGGTGATGGGGATTAAGGAGTGCACTTGTGTTGGTGAACACCAGGTGATGTATGGAAGTGTGGAATTGCTATATTGTACACCTGTAACTAATATTACACTGTATGTTAACTAACTGCAATTTAAATAAAAACTTTAAAAATTAAAATAAATAAAAGAAAATATAAGTGGAATAATGAATACAAAAAACAAACAAAAAGAAATTGTCATGAAATTTGTGCTATTCACTCTTTCCATCTAAGGAAATAGACTATATCTTCATATATTACTATTTTAAGTCCTTTTTGTAACTTATTTTTATATGACCTGGTATATGTATTTTATGTTTTATTCCTTGATACTGAAAACTTTTGTTGCATCTGTGAATATGACCCCTTTATTACCTTTATGAATTTGTTAATTTGCTATACATGAATAATGGTATTTTTTATATATTGTATCAATCTATTTGTGAAAGTCTATAGATGTATTACTAGATTTTTAGTTGCTTCTCTGAGGTTTTCTGTGTTGACCAACATATGATCTGTGAAAAATGACAGTTGCGTTCCTTTTTTATTTTATTTCATGAGTTGGCTTGCTCAACATCCGTTTGAATCCTATTTTAGCTGCAGAGAATGGAATCTGTGAACTATATTTCCCTGTCTCTTAAAGCTAAGGTTCTGAATATAATCTGGGTTTAACAAATCACACATACTCAAATTCCACTTTAATTTACAAATGAATTATATGGAAACAACTACTATGAAGAATAATGATAATAGTAGAATGATCCTTGAAAGTAGCCATTTTATCATTAAAACATAATGATTTTCCTGAAATATCAGTTATTCTATACTGATATCTGAGATAGGAAAGAGGAAAGGGGTTTTTCTAGATAGTTTGAATGGAACACAAGTAAGAGAGATATCTGTAGATTTTATTTGCCTGTTGATACTGACTGAAGGCTCCTAGGATTGATAACATTTATCATCTATGATCACAGTGGTTCTACTTAATTTCAGAGTACAATCGGGGTCTTCATTTTCATAGGATCAGAAGCATTCATATAGGTTTTATAAGACTTTTGTTTTCTCGGACTTCTAGACAATAATCCCTGTGATCTTACTGAAATGTCTCCATGCATATTTGTTGATTAAATGACTCTCATCCCAGGATAAAACATGGTCCTACTTTGTCAGGTACCTATTTTTTCTGGATATCAGTTGATCAGGCTTGGGAAGCCAATCAAGATGGACGACAGATTCTCAGACTTTTGTAAAAGGAAAAAGTTTAAGATCTTCTAAGACTGAGGATCTGATAAGCAAAATTATATGCATCAACTATCCCAACTACTACTTTTAAACAATTTTAAAGGCTACCTCCTATTTTCATGAGATGATGACTGAACATTATGAATCTGATATGGTAACTATGAATTCTCTTTGTAGGAGTGGTGTATGCATGTTTGTGTCAATGCGCACGTGTCTCTGTACATGTACTTGTGAATGAAAATTAATAATGAATAAAAATAAGAATTTCATATTCATGTGTACTTGGTACTAAGGTTTTATACATAAATTTTTAAATTTATAGATATAATGGTTCTTTTGTTAGACACATTAGTATTAACGTCTTTATTAAAGGTTCACGGCTTACCAAAAATAGGCAAACTTTTTCTGTAAAGTGCCAGGTAGCAAACATTTTAGCTTTGTTGGTGGTATGGTCTCTGTTGAAACTTTTCAAATATGCCATTGTAGTATGAAAGCAACCATAGACAACATAAACAAATGAGTATGGCTGTGTTCCAATAAAACTTTATTTTAAAAAAATAGTGGACTGAATTTGGTAAGCAAGTTAAAATTTTTAGCTTAAATATTTGTTCAACAGATAACATAATAAATATTTGTTCAGCAGATAACATAAATTTAGACCTGTTTAGCAAAACAATGCCAATGCTATTTACCCTTTCAAAATAATGTGCCTTAATCAAGTAATACACTGCTAAGAAAAAAGCCACACATATACAGATGTTATTTACAAGAAAAATCAATAAAATAGAAAAAAAAGTAAAAATAGGCTTTTTGCAGGTACAACTTTTGATGACATTAACTACGTTAGCTTTTGAAGAGAATATGTTTGTGCTTGTGGTATTTAGTCAACGTCTGGCAGGCAATAATACTAACTAGTAGTAAAAAAAAAATATATATATATATTTAGTATTTCCTGCCAATATGCTAAACCTGCCTTTTTAACTTGAGTAATTGACTGCATAAGAAAGTAGGAAAAGATAGAACAAATTAGGGTCCAAAAGGAAAAGGCATCATTTTTCATTGTTGTCTGTTGTTCGTTCACTTGTCATTTTACTTCAACTACTAAGATAGGAATATTGAACTCTCTAATTATAATTGTGGGGCTGCCTATTCTCCATTTTTAGCAGTTTTTTTGTGTATGTCTTCAATCCCATTATTAGAAGCATGAACATTTAAGGTTTTATATCTCTTTGATGAACCTTCTTTTTCTTTTTTCTACATTACATTTACATTTATTAAAAAATCAATACAGATGTCATTTTGCCCATCATTTATCGTACTTTGAGCATTTAAAGGGAAAGGGGATATAAAAAATTTCATTTTGTTGTTTTCATTTTGGTGGAGGAATGGAGAAAACTTTTAAATCATGATTTGACTTTTCCTGAGGAGAAATAGCAGTCAATTGCTATCCATTTGGAACTAGTTATTTTACTACTCTCCTCAGTTCCACAGTGAAAATTTAAAGTAGAAATGGTTTCAAATATAACAATAGTAATATAAATGATTTAATCTCATTAATTAAAAGGCACATATTGTCAATTTAGACTTTTTTTTACAGTGCAAGCCTCTTTCTTTTTATTATTATTATCATTATGTTCAATTACCCAACATAAAGCACATCATTAATTTTTGATGTAGTGTTCAATGATTCATTAGTTGCATATAACATGCAGTGCTCATCACAACACGTGCTCACCTTAATACCCATCACCCAGTTATCCCATCTTATCCCATCCTCCCATCGAACTCCCTTCTGTAACCCTGTTTGTTTCCTGGAGTCCAGAGTCTCTCATGGTTTGTCTCCCACTCTGATTTCTTCCCATTCAGTTTTCCCTCCCTTCCCCTATGGTCCTCCATCCTATTCCTTATGTTCCACATATGAGTGAAACCATATAATTGTCTTTCTCTGAATGACTTATTTCACTTAGCATAATCCCCTCAAGTTCCATCCATGTCAATGCAAATGGTAGGTATTCATCCTTTCTGATGGCTGAGGAATATTCCATTGTATAGATGAACCACATCTTCTTTATCCATTCATCTGTTGAAGGACATCTCAGCTCCTTCCAGAGTTTGGCTATTGTGGACATTGCTGCTATGAACACTGGGGTGCATGTGCCCCTTCTTTTCACTACATCTATATGTTTGGGGTAAATGCCTAGCAGTGCAGTTGCTGGGTTGTAGGGTAGTTCTATTTTTAAAGTCTTGAGGAAACTCCATACTGTTTTCCAGAGTGGCTGCACCAGCTTACATTCCCACCAACAGTGTAAGAGGGTTCCCTTTTCGCCACATCCTCGCCAACATTAGTTGTTCAGTGTCTTCTTAATTTTTGCCATTCTAAATGGTATAAGGTGGTATTTCATCGTGGTTTTGATTTGTATTTCCCTGATGGCTAGTGATATTGAACATTTTTTCACGTGTCTGTTAGCCATTTGTCTGTCTTTGTTGGAGAAGTGTTTGGTCATGTCTTCTGCCCATTTATTGACTGGATTATTTGTTTTTTGGGGGCATTGAGTTTGATAAGTTCTTTATAGTATTTGGATACCAGCCATTTATCTGTAATGTCATTTGCAAATATCTTCTCCCATTCTTTTGGTTGCCTCTTAGTTTTGTTGACTATTTCCTTTGCTGTGCAGAAGCTTTTTATATTGATGAAGCCCCAATAGTTCATTTTTGCTTTTGTTTCCCTTGCCTTTAGAGAAGTGTCTTGAAAGAAGTTGCTGTGGCCAATGTCGAAGAGGTTACTGCCTATGTTCTCCTCTAGGATTTTGATGGATTCCTGTCTCACATTGAGGTCTTTCATCCATTTTGAGTTTATATTTGTGTATGGTGTAAGAGTATGGTACAGTTTCATTCTTCTGCATGTGGCTGTCCAATTTTCCCAGCACCATTTATTGAAGACACTGTCTTTTTCCCACTGGATTTTCTTTCCTGCTTTGTTGAAGATTAGTTCAACATAGAATTGAGGATCCATTTCTGGGGTCTCTATCCTGTTCCAATTATCTATGTGTCTGTTTTTGTGCCAATACCATGTTGTCTTAATGATCACAGCTTTGAAATATAGCTTGAGGTCAGGCATTGTGAAGACCCCACCTTTGGTTTTCTTTTTCAGCATTCCCCTGGTGATTCGGGGTCTTTTCTGGTTCCATACCAATTTTAGGACTGTTTGTTCCAGCTCTGTGAAAAATGTCAATGGTATATTCATAGGGATTGTACTGAATGTGTAGATTGCTCTGGGCAGCATAGACAATTTAACATTTAATCTTCCAATCCATGAGCATGGAATGTTTTTACATCTCTTTGTGTCTTCCTCAATTTCTTTCATAAGCATTCTGTAGTTTCTAGAGTACAGATTTTTTACCTCTTTGGTTAGGTTTATTCCTGGTATTTAATGGTTTTTGGTGCAATTGTGAATGGAATCGATTCCTTAATTTCTCTTTCTTCAGTCACATTTTTTTATAGAAATGTAATCTTCATTTATTCATTCAATTATTTTTTTTCTTGTGTGTAAAGCTTTCTATATATCTCTTTATATATATATATTTTATTATGTTATGTTAGTCACCATACAATACATCATTGATTTTTGATGTGGCGATCCACGATCCATTGTTTTCGTATAACACCCAGTGCTCCATGCAGTATGTGCCCTCCTTAATACCCATCACCGGGCTAACCAATCCCCCCTCCCCCCTCCGCTCTAAAACCCTGTTTGTTTCTCAGAGTCCATAGTCTCTCATGGTTCATCTCTCCCTCCAATTCCCCCCGCCCCTATTTTTCCTTTCCTTCTCCTAATGTCCTCCATGTTATTCCTTATGTTACACAAATAAGTGAAACCATATAAATGACTTTCTCTGCTTAACTTATTTCACTTAGCATAATCTCCTCCAGTCCCATCCATGTTGATGTAAAAGTTGGGTATTCATCTTTTCTGATGGCTGAGTAATATTCCATTGTATATATGGACCACATCTTCTTGATCCATTCATCTGTTGAAGGGCATCTCGGCTCTTTCCACAGTTTGGTTATTGTGGACATTGCTGCTATGAACATTTGGGTGCATATGGCCCTTCTTTTCACTACATCTGTGTCTTTGGGGTAAACAGCCAGTACTGCAACTGCTGGGTCGTAGGGTAGCTCTATTTTTAAATTTTTGAGGCACCTCCACACTGTTTTCCAAAGTGGCTGTACCAACTTCCATTCCCACCAATACTGTAAGAGGGTTCCCCTTTTTCCACAACCTCTCCAACATTTGTTGTTTCTTTCCCTGTCCATTTTGGCCATTCTAACTGGTGTAAGGTGGTATCTCAGTGTGGTTTTGATTTGGATTTCCCTGATGGCTAATGATGATGAATATTTTTCATATGTCTGTTAGCCATTTGTATGTCTTCTTCAGAGAAGTGTCTTTTCATATCTTCTGCCCACTTTATGACTTGATTATTTGTTTTTTGGGTGTTGAGTTTGAGAAGCTCTTTATAGATCTTGGATACCAGCCCTTTATCTGTAGTGTCATTTGCAAATATCTTCTCCCATTCTGTGGGTTGCCTCTTTGTTTTGTTGACTGTTTCCTTTGCTGTGCAGAAGCTTTTTCTCTTGATGAAGTCCCAAAAGTTCATTTTTGCTTCTGTTTCACTAGCTTTTGGAGATGTATCTTGAAAGAAGTTGCCATGGCCAATGTCAAAAAGGTTACTGCCTATGTTCTCCTCTAGGATTTGGATGGATTCCTGTCTCACATTGAGGTCTTTCATCCACTTTGAGTTTATCTTTGTGAATGGTGTTAGAGAATGGTTGAGTTTCATTCTTCTGCATGTGGCTGTCCAATTTTCCGAGCACCATTTATTGAAGAGACTGTCTTTTTTCCATTGCATGTTTTTCCCTGCTTTGTCAAAGATTATTTGACCATAGAGTTGAGGGTCCATATCTGGGTTCTCTATTCTGTTCCATTGGTCTATATGTCTTTTTTTGTGCCAGTACCATGCTGTCTTGGTGATCACAGCTTTGTAATATAGCTTGAAATCGGGCAAAGTGATGCCCCCAGCTTTGTTTTTCTTTTTCAACATTTCCTTGGCGATTCGGGGTCTTTTCTGATTCCATACAAATTTTAGGATTGTTTGTTCCAGTACTTTGAAAAATGTCATTGGAATTTTGATCAGGATGGCATTGAAGGTATAGATTGCTCTGGGTGGCATAGACATTCTAACAATGTTTATTCTTCCGATCCATGACCATGGGATGTTTTTACATCTTTTTGTATCTTCTTCAATTTCTTTCATGAGTGTTTTGTAGTTCCTAGAGTATAGATCCTTTACCTCTTTGGTTAGGTTTATTCCGAGGTATCTTATGGTTTTTGGTACTATTGTAAATGGAATCCTTTCTCTAATTTCTCTTTCTACAGTTGCGTTGTTAGTGTATAAGAAAGCAACTGATTTCTGTGCATTGATTTTTTATCCTGCCACATTACTGAATTGCTGGATGAGTTCTAGTAATTTGGGGGTGGAGTCTTTTGGGTTTTCCACATAAAGAATCATGTCGTCTGTGAAAAGAGAGAGCTTGACTTCTTTTTTGCCAATTTAAATACCTTTTATTTCTTTTTGTTGTCTGATTGCTGTTGCTAGGACTTCTAGTACGATGTTGAACAATAGCGGCGAGAGTGGGCATCCTTGACGTGTTCCTGATCTTAAGGGAAAGGCTCTCAGCTTTTCTCCATTGAGGATGATATTCGCTGTGGGATTTTCATAGATGGATTTTATGAACTTGAGGAATGTTCCCTCTATCCCTATACTCTGGAGAGTTTTAATCAGGAAAGGATGTTGTATTTTGTCAAATGCTTTTTCTGCATCAGTTGAGAGGACCATATGGTTCTTCTCCCTCCTCTTATTAATGTGTTCTATCACATTGATTGATTTGCACATGTTGAACCACCCTTGCATCCTGGGGATAAATCCCACTTGGTTGTGGTGGATGATCCTTTTAGCGTATTGTTGGATCCTATTAGCTAGGGTTTTGTTGAGGATTTTGGAATCCATATTCATCAGGGATATCGGTCTGAAATTCTCCTTTTTGATGGGGTCTTTGCCTGGTTTGGGGATTAAGGTAATGCTGGCCTCATAGAATGAGTTTGGAAGTTTTCCTTCTGTTTTTATTTTTTGAAACAGCTTCAGGAGAATAAGTATTATTTCTTCTTTGAATGTTTGGTAGAATTCCCCAGGGAATCCATCAGGCCCTGGACTGTTGTTTTTTTGGAGGTTTTGGATCACTGCTTCAAAATCGTTACTGGTTGTTGGCCTATTCAGGTTGTCAATTTCTTCCTGTTTCAGTCTTGGCAGCTTATAGGTTTCCAGGAAGGCCTCCATTTCATCCAGATTGCTCAGTTTCTTGGCATATAGTTGTTGATAATAATTTCTAATAATTGTTTCTATTTCCTTGGTGTTAGTCGTGATCTCTCCCCTTTCATTCATCATTTTATTAATTTGGGCCCTTTCTCTTTTCTTTTGGATAAGTCTGGCCAGTGCTTCATCAATCTTATTAATTCTTTCAAAGAACCAACTTCTAGTTTTGTTGATCTGATCTACTGTGTTTCTGGTTTCTAATTCATTGATTCCTGCTCTAATTTTAATTATTTCTCTTCTAATGCATGGCTTAGGCATTGTTTGTTGCTTTTTCTCTAGTTCTTTAAGGTGTAGAGTTAGTTGGTGAATTCGGGATTTTTCTATTTTTTTGAGTGAGGTTTGGATGACTATGTATTTCCCCCTTTGGACCCCCTTTGCAGTATCCCATAGGTTTTGGACCGATGTGTTTTCATTCTCATTGATTTCCATGAATTGTTTCAGTTCTTCTTTGATTTCTTGGTTGACCCAAACATTCTTGAGCAGAGTGGTCTTTAGCTTCCAAGTGTTTGAATTTCTGCCAAATTTTTTCTTGTGATTGAGTTCCAGTTTTAGAGCATTGTGGTCTGAGAATATGCAGGGAATAATCTCAATCTTTTGTTATCAGTTGAGACCTGATTTGTGACCCAGTATATGGTCTATTCTGGAGAAAGTTCCATGTATGGTCGAGAAGAATGAGTATTCTGTTGTTTTAGGGTGGAATGTTCTGTAAATATCTAAGAGGTCCATCTGGTCCAATGTATCATTCAAAGCTCTTGTTTCCTTGTTGATTTTCTGCTTAGATGATCTGTCCATTGCTGAGAGTGGAGTATTGAGGTCTCCTACAATTAACGTATTGTTATCAATATGACTCTTTATTTTGGTTGACAGTTGGCTTATATAGATGGCTGCTCCCATGTTGGGGGCATAGATATTTACAATTGTTAGATCTTCTTGTTGGATAGACCCTTTAAGAATGATATAGTGTCCTTCTGTGTCTCTTATTACAGACTTTAGTTTAAAATCTAATTTGTCTGATATAAGAATTGCTACCCCAGCTTTCTTTTGAGGTCCGCTGGCATGGAAGATGGATCTCCATCCCTTCATTTTCAGTCTGGATGTATCTTTAGGTTCAAAATGAGTCTCTTGTAGACAGCATATGGATGGGTCCTGTGTTTTTATCCGATCTGCAACCCTGTGCCATTTTATGGGAGTGTTTAGGCCATTCACGTTGAGAGTGATTATTGAAAGATATGAATTAATTGTCATCATGTTGCCTGTGAAGATGTTGTTTTTATAGATTGTCCCTGTAAATTTCTGTTGTAGATCACTCTTGGGGTCTCTCTCTTTTATAGAATCCCCCTCAATATTTCTTGCAGGGCCAGCTTAGTGGTCACATATTCTTTCAACTTCTGCTGGTCGTGGAAGCTCTGCATCTCTCCATCCATTCTAAATGAAAGCCTTGCTGGATAAAGTATTCTTGGCTGCATGTTCTTCTCATTTAGTACCCTGAATATGTCTTGCCAGGCCTTTCTGGCTTGTCAGGTCTCTGTGGATAAGTCTGATGTTATTCTGATGTTCCTCCCTCTGTATGTAAGGAATCTCTTCCCCCTAACTGCCCTTAAGATGGTTTCCTTGGTTCTAAGATCTGCAAGTTTTACTATTACATGCCGGAGTGTTGGCCTGTTTTCCTTGATCTTACGAAGGGTCCTCTCTGCCTCTAGGACTCAAATGTTTGTTTCATTCCCCAGATTAGGGAAGTTCTCAGCTACGATTTGCTCAAATACATCTTCTAGTCCTCTCTCTCTCTCCACTCCCTCCGGGATTCCAATTATTCTGACATTGGAATGCTTCATGGTGTCACTTATTTCTCTGATTCTATTTTCATGGATTCTGAGTTGTTTTTCCCTGGCCTCTTCTTTTCCTTTTTTATCTATTATATTGTCTTCCAGGTCGCTTATTCTCTCTTCTGTCTCAGTTACCCTAGCTGTTACATTATCTAGATTGGATTGGATCTCATTGATAGCATTTTTAAGTTCTGCCAATTCATCTTTTATTTCTGCCCTTAGAGACTCTATGTTGCCATTAATTGATTTCTCCATTCTAGCCATTGTCTTCACAATTGCTAGCCTGAATTCCATCCCCGACATCTTGGTTATATCTGCATCCATTTGTAAATCTGCAGCATAAGTCATAATCTCTGAGTCTTTTCTGTTTTGGGGGCTCCTCCTCCTAGTCATTCTGTTGATGGGTGTTTGAGGTAATGTATAGAGTCCAAATTATTGACCAGAACCCAAGCAAGATGCACCTGTTTCCTTGGGACCTTAAGGTTGCTGGCCTCTTGTTTTCCCAAGCTGTCTTCTGCGGGAAGGACCTGCCATGCTGTTACTCAGGCAACCCTGTTCGGGGGAGTTGCCCTGCGCCCCTGTGGCGGGGGATGGGCTCAGTGGGAATCAGTTTTGGGGGCTTTTGTTCTCTGGCGGCTTTCCTTGGCGGCTTTCCGCGTCTCTTCTGCGAGTCAGAGCAGAAGAGACCGTTTCCAACCCTCTGCCTTAGAGCAGAGAGATCACAGTCTGTTCTTCAGTGAGCTCTCCAGGCCACACTGTCTCCGTCTCTGTCCGTGCTGCTCTAAACTGCAGCGTCCTGGGTTGTGTGCCCCTCTGCAGCGCTCCCAGTCCTGCCTCCAGGTGGGAGCACGTCTCTGCCCTTTGTGCTTCTAAAACCGCCAGCCGCTCCCAGTTTGCGCACCCGCGTGACCCCGCCACTCCGGGTTTCCATCCTGGGGGCTTGCAGTTCACAGGCGTGACCCCGCCGCTTCAGGTTTCTGCCCTGGGGGCTGCCCTAGAGTCCTTTCCCTGCAGCTACAGGTCTGCAAGTCTGTGCCCCATCTGCAGTGCGCGAGGCTGTCACTCACCGGCAGTGTAGGATCCCCTTGGCCAGGCACCTGCCCACTGCCATTTATCCTCCGATACCTGCCCACGGAATCACGGCTCCCCGCTTCGTACCTCAAAACCAACCACCTGTGATATTCTGTTTGTAGAGATCCAGATCTTCTTACATCTCAGGCTGGTTTCGTGGGTGCTCAGAGCAGTCTGGTAGATATCCAGCTCAATTCCAGGGACCAGTTGGAATAGGGTCCCCTACTCCTCTGCCATCTTTCCCCCCGCTTCAGTCACATTTTTAGTGTGTAGAAACGAAACTGATTTCTGTGCACTGATTTTGTTTCCTGCCACATTACTGAATTGCTATATGAGTTCTAGTAATTTGGGCGTGGAGTCTCTTGGGTTTTCCACATAAAGTATCATGTGGTCTGTGAAGAGAGAGAGTTTGACTTCTTCTTTGCCATTCTGAATGTCTTTTATGTCTTTTCATTTTCTAATTGCTGAGACTAGGACTTCTTGTACTATGTTGAACAATAATGGTGAGAGTGGGCATTCTTGTCGTGTTCCTGACCTTAAGGGAAAAGCTCTCAGTTTTTCCCCATTGAGAATTATATTCACTGTGGGCTTTTCATAGATGGTTTTTATGATATTGAGGCATATTCCCTCTATCCCTATACTTTGAAGAGTTTAAATCGGGAAAGGATACTGTATTTTGTCAGATGCTTTTTCTGCATCGATTGAGAGGATCATGTGGTTCTTGTGTTTTCTTTTATTAATGTGCTCTCTTATGTTGACTGATTTGTGAATGTTGAACCATACTTGCAGCCCAGGAATAAATCCCACCTAGTCATGGTGAATAATACTTTTAATGTGTTATTGGATCCTACTCGCAAGTATCTTGGTGAGTATTTTGCCATCTATGTTCATCAGGGATATTGGTCTGTAATTCTCTTTTTGATGGGGTCTTTGTCTGGTTTTGGGATCAGGATAATGCTGGCCTCATAGAATGAGTTTGGAAGTTCTCCTTCTATTTCTATTTTCTGAAACAGCTTTGGTAGAATAGGTATTATTTCATCTTTTTTTTTTTTTTAAAGATTTTATTTATTTATTTGAGAGAGAGAGAATGAGAGAGACAGCACATGAGAGGGGGGAGGGTCAGAGGGAGAAGCAGACTCCTTGCCGAGCAGGGAGCCCGATGTGGGACTCGATCCAGGGACTCCAGGATCATGACCTGAGCTGAAGGCAGTCGCTTAACCAACTGAGCCACCCAGGCGCCCGGTATTATTTCATCTTTAAGTGTTTTGTAGGATTCCCCTGGGAAGCCATCTGGCCCTGGACTCCTGTTTTTGGGAGGTTTTGATTACTGTTTTAATTTCCTTGGTGGTTATTGGTCTGTTCAGATTGTCTATTTCTTTCTGTTTCAGTCTTTGTAGTTTATGTTTCCGGGAATGCATCCATTTCTTCCAGATTGCCTAATTTGTTGGCATATAGTTGCTGGTAATAATTCTTAATAATTGTTTCTATTTCCCTGGTGTTAGTCGTGACCTCTCCCCTTTCATTCATGATTTTATTAATTTGAGTCCTTTCTCTTTTCTTTTGGATAAGTCTGGCCAGAGGTTTATCAATTGTGTCAATTCTTTCAAAGAACCAGCTTCTAGTTTCGTTGATCTGTTCTACTGTTTCTCTGGTTTCTATTTCATTGATTTCTGCTTTAATCTTTATTATTTCTCTTTTCCTGCTTGGTTTAGTATTTATTTGCTGTTCTTTTTCCAGGTCCTTTAGCTATAAGGTTAGCTTGTACATTCAAGATTTTTCTAATTTTTTGTCGGAGGCATGGATGGCTATGTACTTCCCTCTAAGGACTGCCTTTGCAGTATCCCATAGGTTTTGGACCACTGTGTTTTCATTCTCACTAATTTTAATGAACTGCTTAAGTTCTTCTTTAATTTCCTGGTTGATCCATCTATTCTTTAGCAAGATGCTCTTTAACTTCCAAATGTTTGAGTTCCTTCAAAATTTCTTCTTATGGTTGAGTTACAGTTTCAAAGCATTGTGGTATGAAAATATGCAGGGAATAATCTCAATCTTTTGGTATCAATTGAGACCTGAATTTTGACCCAGTATGTGGTCTATTCTGGAGAATGTTCCATGTGCACTGGAGAAAATGAGTATTCTGTTGTTTTAGGATGGAATGTTCTGTATGTATCTACGAAGTCCATCTGGTCCAATGTGTCCTTCAAAGCTGTTGTTTCTTTGTTGAAAGCTGTTGTTTCTTTGTTTATCTTCTGCTTAGGTAATCTGTCCATTGCTGTGAGTGGAGTGTTGTAGTCTCCTACTATTAATGTTTTACCATCAGTATGTTTCTTTATTTGGGTCATTAATTGGTTTATATGGTTGGCTGCTCCCATCTTGGGGGCATACATATTTACAAATGTTAGATCTTCTTGTTGGATAGACTCTTTAAGTATGATACGGTGTCCCTCTACATCTCTTACTACCTTCTTTGGTTTAAAATCTAATTTGTCTGATATGAGGATTGCTACCCCAACTTTCTTTTGAGGTCCATTGGCAGGGTAAATTGTTCTCCATCCCCTCACTTTCAATCCGGAGGTGTCTTTAGGTTCAAAATGAGTGTCTTGTAGACAGCATATGGATGAGTCCTGCTTTTTTATCCAATCTGAAAGCCTCTGTCTTTTGATAGGAGCATTCAGCCCATTTACAGTCAGAGTCACTATTAAAAGATATGAATTTATCACCATTGTATTGCCTGTAAAGTCCCTGTTTCTGTAGATTTTCCTTCTTTCTTTCTGCTCTATGTGACTCTTGGGGTCTCTCTTTGCTTACAGAATCCCCCTTAATATTTCTTGTAGGGCTGGCTTAGTGGTCACATATTCTTTCAGTTTCTGCCAGTCCTGGAAGCTCTTTATCACTCCATCCATTCTGAATTATAGCCTTGCTGGATAAAGTATTCTTGGCTGCATGTCCTTCTCATTTAATATGTTGAATATGTCTTCCCAGCCCTTTCTGGCTTGCCCACTTTCTGTGGATAGGTCTGATGTTATTCTGATGTTCCTCCCTCTATATGTAAGGAATCTAGTCTCCCTAGCTACTTTCAGGATAGTGTCTTTGGCTGTAAAATATGCATGCTTCACTATTATATGTTGGGGTGTTGATCTATTTTTACTGATTTGGGAAGGGGTCCTCTCTGCCCAAATATGAATGCTTGTTTCCTTCCCCAGACTAGGGAAGTTCTCAGTTATGATTTGCTAAAATATACCTTCTAGTCCTCTCTCCCTCCATCCCCATGGTGATCCCAATAATTCTGACATTGGAACGTTTCATGGGATCATTAATCTCTCCCATCCTTTTTTCATATGCTACTAGCTGCATATCTCTGGTTTCCTCAAGTTCCTTCCTTTCCATCAGCTTATCTCTAGATCACTTATTTTCCCTCTACCTCATTTTCCCTGGCTGTTAGAGTATCCAGTTTAGACTGCCTCTCATTCAGAGCATTTTTAAATTCAGCCTGATTAGATCTTATTTCTCCCCTTAGGATTCTATATTGTCATTGATGCTTTTCTCAAGCCTAGCTATTGACTTTATGATTGCTATCTTGAATTCTATCTCTGACATCTTGCTTATATCCATATCCATTAGTTCTGTGGCAGAGGACATTGTCTCTGGTTCTTTTCTTTGTGAGAGTTCCTCCTCCTAGTCATTCTTTTGAGGGATGATTGAACGAATGAGCAGAATCCAAAATATAAACCACAACCCAAGCAAGATGCACTGTAGCAAAATCCTGAGTGGTCAGAAGCCACCACCGAAAAACAAAGCCAAAATGAAACACAAAAATAAAAATTTAAAAATTTTAAAAGGGGGGGTAGGGGAAGGGGGGCTGCAATCTCTCATTGTGGACAAAGCAGGATTTTTCAGTTGTCCCTGGGTGAATTTTGGATTGTGTGTTAGTAAACACTACATCCAAAATTGCAAGGGAAGTAATATATATATATATATTACATATATATATATATATATATATAATATATATATATAATATATATATATATATATATAAAGATAAAATTGAATAGAGTGGAAAAAGGAATAAAATGAAGCCTATATCTATAAAAATATAAGTGTGAAAAAATACAAGTTAAAAAGCTACTATGAGTAATATGTAGTAACGTGGGAAATATGTGGCAATAAAATGTTAAGTGGAAAAAGCAGGATGGCAAACTCCAGGGAACATTAGGATCCAGTTCTGTGTAAGAGTATTTATAAAGACTCTCTGCTTGTTGATCTAGGTGAAGTTTCCCGGGTGTGTTCAGTTTGTGAAAATCCAATAAGCTATACATCTGTGTTATTCATATCTTTCTGTGAGCATGATATACATCAATAAAAGATTTGTTAAAGGTAAAAAAAAAGCTACTATAAAATATGAGTTGATGTAATAAACATCTAGTTGAAATGAGAAAAAGGTGAAAAGAAAAAAAAAAACAGAGAAAAGGCACAAGAAAAAGAAAAGGAGAATTTTATCTGGGAGGGGCCGGCCACACTGTTTCTCAGGTAACCCTGCCTGGTCAGAGTTGCCCCACCCCCTGTCAGAAGGATAGGCTCAGTGGAAACCGATCCTCTGTGTGGCTTTTATTCTCTGGAGGCTTTCTGTGCCTCTTCCAAGGGTCAGAGCAAAAATGGAGGCACCCAAACCTCTGGCCCAGAGCAGAGAATTTGCAGTCTGCCCTCTTTAATAAACCCTCCAGGGCAAACAATCTCCACTTCTGTCTGTGCAGCTGAAAACCACAGCCTCCCGTGGTGTGCGCCCACAGCACCTCCATCAGAGCTAGTCCCAGGGGCTTGGGAGTGCCACTGCTCTTTGTGATTCTAAAACTGTGAGTGGCCTGGGGCTCCTGTGCACACAGGAAGCTCCTGGATTATGTCTGGGTGCCACTTTTATGTCCTTTCTGGGACGCTACAGCCTTGCGAGTTTTTGTCCAGTCGGCTGCAGGTTCTAGACTTTTTCCGGCTGCTCAAGAAAAGAGCGATTATCCACCGCCTGGTTGCAACTATGGTTTATGGTGATCCGAGCTGAGAGTCCCTTCCTGGGCTTGCTGGCCATAACCTGCTTCCTGGCTCCACTGCTCCAGCACTCTTCCGGTTCAGGCATCCCCTTTTGCTCTGTGGCTTCTCATATCCCAAGACAACAATGCCCTACCTAGAATTCCGCATTTTCATTTCCAGAGCCCCTTTCAGAGATGGATGTCTCTCCCTAGAGCAGATTTCTAAATGTTCTAATTTTGCACTCCAGTGTTATATCACTTTCCAGGAGCCAGCTTATGGAGGATCCCTCCCCCTTCTGTTTATCTTCTGATATCTCCCCACAGATTCATGACTCCACACATCCTACCTTGGAAAAAGCAGTCACTTTTCTGTTTGTAGAGATCCAGATATATATTCTTACATCTCAGGCTGATTTCATGGGTGTTCAGAATGATTTGATAGATATCCAGCAAAATTCAGGGGACCAGTTGAAATGGGGTCTGCTACTCCTCCACCATCTTGCCTCCCTCCCTCTTTTTTTATTCTTATAAAATGTATATCTCTATCCCTGGAGGCATTCCTTGTTCTGAAGTCTACTTTGTTCAATATCAGTTTATGACTCCAGCTTTCTTTAAGTGTTTACATGATATATATATATATTTTTTTTTTCTATTCTTTTACTTTCAACCTCTGTCATCATATTTAAAGTTGATTTCTTTTTTTTTTTAAAGATTTTATTTATTTATTTGACAGAGAGAGACACAGCGAGAGAGGGAACACAAGCAGGGGGAGTGGGAGAGGGAGAAGCAGGCTCCTTGCCGAGCAGGGAGCCCAATGTGGGGCTCAATCCCAGGACCCTGGGATCATGACCTGAGCCAAAGGCAGACGCTTAATGACTGAGCCACCCAGGCGCCCCTAAAGTTGATTTCTTATAGATGACATACCAGTAGATCTTAGAATTTGTATCTAATTTTTAAATCTATGTCCTTTAATTAGAATTTTAAACCATTTATATTATTGTTGTGGTTGGGTTTACATCTATCATCTTGCTATTTATTTTCTGTTTGTCTTGCCTGTTTGTTGTTCTTTTTTTGCTTTATTATCTTCTCTTGCATAATTTAAGATTTAAAAAATCAATTCCACTTTATCCCCTCTGTTTACTTATTAGTTATACTTCTTTGCTTTAAAATGTAGTGGTTGCTGGGGCACCTGGGTGGCTCAGTTGGTTAAGCATCTGGCTCTTGGTTTCAGCTTAGGTCGTGATCTCAGGGTCATGAAACTGAGCCCTGCAAGGTCTTCATACTCAAAGGGGAGTATGCTTGAAATTCTCTCCCTCTGTCCTTTCCCCTGTTTGCTCTCTCTCTAAAATAAATAAATAAATCCTTAAAAATAAATAAAATAAAATAAAATGTAGTGGTTGCTGTAGCATTTACAACATACATCTTTATTTTATTTCATTATATCTTTAAATCATGTCATTCTTTAATGCTAATTATATTTCAGTAGCTAGCAAAGTATTTGACATATGGTAGGTGGTCAATAAACATTTGTATAGTCCCCAGTTGGCATTAGCCTTTCTAAGTCCATTCTTTCTATGCCTTACTCCCCCCATTTCATAAATACATTTTCCACAATGAGCCTTCTTTCACTAAATTTACAGCTTTCTAAACATATAACCTTGGACAAGTTACTTGATTGAATCTTATTTTTTCTCATTCTAAAATGAAGACAATTCCTACCTCCTGAGTTGGCATGAGGATTAAATGGAATAATTTGTGAAAATGCCTGGGGCATAGTAGGCACTCACTTAATGCCAGCTTCACTTTTCTTAGGCTTTGAGCAATGAACAGTTTCCTTTTTCATCATATTTAGACTATTTTTGTATAGGTGAAGCTATAATTAGGGAGTTTTAATCATACGATTTTAGGAGACAAACGTGTCTTTTGCTTTTGCTTTCCTTTTCATCTTTTTTGTTGTTGTTGTTCCTTTTCCCTGTGCCATCTATTTTTTAAAAGATTTTATTTATTTATTTATGTATGTATGTATGTATTTATTTATTTATTTGACAGAGAGAGAGAGTATAAGCAGGAAGAGCAGCTGAAGGAGAGGGAGAAGCAGGCTCCCTGCTGAGCAGGGAGCGAGACACACAGGGCTCAATTTCAGGACTCCGGGATCATGGCCTGAGCCAATGGCAGACACTTAACCAAGCTGCCCAGGTGCCCCTTCCCTATGCCATCTGGAAACATTCATTTCTCAACTTGCTCACATGGGTGGGAGTTGGCTGGTTGTTAAGTGATTTAGAATGGCCTCACTTAGAAAAACTGGAGTGATTCTATATTAATCAATCTCCAGCAGGTTAACTTAGTCATGTTTTCATAATAATTGCAGAATCCAAGAGCAAGCAAACCCAATCACACAAACAGTTTTGAAGCCTAATTTTGCATCACAATTTACCAACATCTCATTGGCCAAAGCTGATCATATCACCAAACCCAGCATTAGAGTGGAAGGATACATGCAAGGGATATTTGACATGTAAGGGATATATAGGTACTGAAAGGGATAACGATTAGGATTTATTAAATCTCACACTCAGTGTCAGGTACTAGTGATACAAAGTGCAGTGAGATGCCATCCTTGTCCTCAAGGAGCAGGGCTCAGAGTCTACAGGGTAAGAGATAAACACATGTAAACAAGTAAGTGCAGCCACATTTAAGGATGTTCAAATAGAATTCCATACATGGAACAGTGGCTGGTATGAAGATTCTCTCCAGGAGGGGAAAGAAAATAATGGATATGAGGAAAATCTTCATAGAAGTAATGTTTGATATAAGCTTCAAAAAGAAGTAGGTGTTATGACACGAGAACATCTTATTCTGGCATTTTGAACCTGCTCAGAGGACTGTCTGGAATTCATTCATTAAAGCAATTGTTTCACAGACCATTAATGAGAATAAAAGTGAGAGAAAAGCCAAGATACTATTTAACTAAGCTTTTTTTGTAAAGGTCTCAAGTAATAATATGATATATATGGGCTGTTATTTTTAATAAAAATGAATAAAATTTTCATATTTATTTTTTAAAATATGCTCAGTCATCTCAGTAGGAAAGTTTTATTTTTTAGTTTATGAAACATTTATTTTGTGCACTTAAAGATTTGGGGGATTCAGAAATAGCTATTATAATATGTGCTTCTGCTATTTTTGTCCTAGTCTCAAATCCAAGAAGTATTAAAAATGTCAAGTGGATTGATGGGAAATGAAAATAAGGAACTATTTTTGGCTAGATTATGAAGCCAGTTTTTAAAATGAAGAGATTCAGATGATAATCAATTCTTCGCAATATTAATATCATGGAGTTTTAGACAATACTCAGCATGTGAGAGTAAATATAGTTAATTTAGAGGATCATCACCGTTTATTGAAAACTCATTTCATCCCAAATTTATAGATTCACATATTCCCAATTTTCATGAGTCCTTCCTAATCCCTCAACTAATTTCACATCTCTCTTGACCACCATTGAAGTGCTAATATTTTTTATGTAAATAATAAATATAACAGACTACCTCCAAAAAGCTAACAGAGAAATTATTAGTCTCACTGTTGCAAATCAAGGTAGAATGTAATTAGTCTGCTGTCATTAAATAGTCAAGTCTACCCCTTCTAGCCATCATTAAGTAAGAAAAGTTGTTGCTGGGGATAACAAATTAGAGGAATATGTGACCAAAGAAAGAAAGAAAGAAAGAAAAAAAGAAAAAAACTAGAAATCTAGAATAAAACAATAGAAAACCAAAACCTGGACCTAAAAGTTGATATTTATCTACTGACTGCTCTCCCCATGTTCATTTGTATATAAACTTAATATATGTATATGTATATTCATATAGTATACTATGCATATTAATTGAAACTCCCTGAATGAATGAATGTTGAATATTTTGCCTTATTGTATTACCTTATTCAACTGTTTAATGTATGTGCTATGTGACTCTAAGACAATTATAAATTCAGCAAGAGTAGGGACCAGGCAGTCTACCTATTTTTCTATTTTTCCATTTTAAATGAAAATCAATGGAAATAATCTTATTAAAGAAAATTTTGAGAAAAAGAAAAAAGTAATCTAAGATAACATCCTATCACAACTTATTTTTGCATATTTTTATTTTCTAATCCTTACCCATATAAAAATATTTTACATGATGGAAATAATTTGGTATATCTAATTGTACACTTTAAGAACTTAATTTGTTATAAATATTTCTGTTTTAAGTTTCAACAGTGGCACAATATTCTTTTTTTTTTTTTTTTTTTTTATTTGAGAGACAGAGAGAGCACAAGAGGGGGGAGCGGGAGAGGGAGAAGCAGACTCCCCGCCGAGCAGGGAGCCTGATGCGGGACTCGATCCCGGGACTCCAGGATCATGAGCTGAGCCGAAGGCAGTTGCTCAACCAACTGAGCCACCCCGGCGCCCAACAGTGGCACAATATTCTATCCTATTAATATACCATAATTTTATTCAACATGAATTTATTGGATAATCACAATGTTTCTTTATTCTATTGTTTCATATGTAGACTATTTCCAATTATTTTCTCTCATACATAATGTTGCAATCAACATGCTCATTTATATAGTGTATTGAGTAGTATAAAATATCAGCTTAGGATGTATTTTTATAATAAATGTTGCTTAATCAAAGGAATGCATGTCTTTACTGGCCTTGCTATATATATATTTCATATTCTTTTCCAATTTTAAATACTATCAACCTGGATATATGATAACATTTTCGGCACTAGGCATTACAATTTTTTTAAATGTTGACAGCATATATTATATATAGTTATGATCTCTATAGGTCCTAGTACAGTGAATTGCTCAGCAGTAGTGAGCACATATTAAATATATATTACATGAATATGAGGTATCTCACACTATGAGACAGAGAAATAAGATGATAGCAAAGGAAATTATATTAATAACCAGGGGAAGAAAATGCTGTATAAAGGAAAATATTTCAAAGAGGAATGCCCAACCATGACAAACACACAACAATAAAGAAGAATGAAAAAATATTATTAACAACCATAGATATATTACAAAAGTGAGATTAGAACAAAAATTTTAATGTATTAAAGTGCTTAGAACAGTATCTGGCATGCTATACAATAATTTGGTATTATGATGAACTTGATTGTATGTTTTAAGTTATTTATTCCTCTAAAGAATTCTTTGAAGTAGGTATTATATATGTTGATGCCATTTTTTTAAAGATTTTATTTATTTATTTGAGAGAGTGGGAGCAAGAGGGGGGACACACAAGTGGGGGAGTGGGACAGAGGGAGAAGCAGACTGAACAGGGAGCCCGATGTGGATATTGATCCCAGGACCCCAAGACCATGACCTGAGCCGAAGGCAATGCCTAACCAACTGAGCCATCCAGACACCCCTGTTGATGCCATTTTAAAGATGGGGAAACTGAAGCTCAGAGCCATTAAGTAACTTGCTCTATGTATGTGGTAGATCCAAAGTTCTGAATGCAAAACAGTGCCTTTAACAATTGCACTAATCTGTCCCTTGTGAAAGAAAGTTATTGATTAGATAAGGGAAAGAACATCTTGAAATCAACATAGTACATTAAAAAGTTAGTGCAGAAATCAAGAAAAGTTGCAATGCAAATAGAATAGTTTAGGGAGTTTACACCTCATAGTGTCAGTCTAAGCATAGTGTGATGAAAATTCTTCTCTAAGTAAACTAAGTACTTTTACTTCTCTAAGTAAAAGAAAAGTAGGTAGAAGATTTTAGTTTAAGAAGGAGGAAAAAAGTAATGAACAGCCATTGTGGGGAAAGAATCATGGATTTAATTCATTCCTTCATTCAAGAAATATTTACTGAAGCCATACTATGAGTCAGACTTTAAACACTAGGATTAAAGCAGTAAAGCACACACACACACACACACACACACACAGTTTCTACCCTGATAAATAGGGAATAAGGGCTAAAAAATAAGAAACAAGTAAATAAATACACACGCACACACACGATAGGATATGGCAATGGTGAAAAGTGCTAAAAAGGATAAATAAAGCAAAGAGTTTAAAGAGTGCTGGTGGTTGTGGGGAAAGAGTTCTGTTTTATTTTATTTTATTTTATTTTTTTAATTTTTTATTGTTATGTTAATCCCCATACATTACATCATTAGTTTTAGATATAGTGTTCCATGATTCATTGTTTGTGCATAACACCCAGTGCTCCATGCAGAACGTGCCCTC
>NW_022589760.1:3476472-3494215 GCF_004348235.1 Phoca vitulina
TTCTTCTTCTTTTTTTCTTTCTTAACATATATTGCATTATTTGTTTCAAGAGTTCTGTTTTAAACAGGGGGATCATAGATAAGTCTCTCTGATGAGATGGTATGTGAGCTTAAAGCTGACAGAAATAAAAGCATGAATCATGCACATAATGGGGGAATATTACATTCCCAGTAAAGAACAGCACAAAATCCTCAACTTGGGGATTTGTTTCATATTTACATGGAAGAGAAATGAGACCAGTGTGACAGAGTGAGTAAAAGGGAGACAGTAGGAGATGAACTCATAAAAGTGATGTTGAGAGTACTGTGGGTCATGGAGAACTCTGTATATTATTGTAAAGGCATTTTACTGTGAGTGAGATTGAAGGTCATTGCAGGATTTTGAGCAGAGAGGAAACATGATCTTACTTATATACTGATATCATTCTGGTTGCTGTGTAGAAAAGAGATATGGTGGGAGAGACAAGGGCAGAAGCAACAGCTATTCTAATAACTCAGGCAAAAGAATATGAGAGTTTGGATAAAGATAATGGTGGTAAAGGTGAAGAGAACCAAATGGAATTGGGATATAATTCAGAGGTAAGGTGAACTAGTACTAGTAGATGGGATTGGGCAAATGATGAAGAAATAAGTCTAGGATGATGGTTAAGTTTTTTAGTTTAAGTAAATAAGTAGATAGTGGCATCATATGCAGAGATAGGAAGAAGTGGTGGAAGAGAAGATAGGTGCAGACTTCAAGAATGTGGTTTTACATATTGTTTAGTAAATTGGGTACTAAGCCTCCCCTGTGGGGTCTTTGAGGATCACTCCAACATAGCAGCAGAGATTAACTTCAGAGAAGCATACGAAATTAAAGAATTTATTATACTCACAAGTCCTAGAGAGGCACCGTACTCCTACAAAGCCATGCAAAGTCACCCAAAAGCCCAAAATTTGGTCTTGACAGGCAAGAAGAGAGTAAAGCGAGGACTCATAGGCAAGTGCCTTTATTGAGGGTCATAGGTGAGGGAGCTTGTGGCATGTGGGAAGCATTCTTATTGGGTAATGAATGTAACTGGGTCAACATGGAAAGAAGGAAAGGGGTAAAATGGGGAAGTCATCATGAAGCTTATTGCTGGAACACACATATTGGGGATGGGTCTCAAGAAATGAACCATGGCTCCATAAAAGTTCAAAACAAGCAGGACAAGTGTCAATACTCAGGGAGTCATTGAGACAACAATTAGCTGCTTTTTATTTGACACATATTAAGCTTAAGATAGCTATTAGACGTCCATGTAATGGAGTTGTAGAGTAGACAGTTGGAAATATGAGTATGGAGTTCAGAACAGAAGTCTTGGGTGAAAATATTAACTTAGGACCTATCAGTATATATGTGGTATTTAGAGTCAAAGTATGAGATTATTAAGGAAGTGGGTGCAGACATAGAAAAGAAGTCCAAGAGCTTCTGTACTGATTCCTGGGAAATCCCAATGTAGGGCTGGGATTAAGGTAAAGCAAGTGGGGCATTCACTCTGGGCACAAAATTTAAGGGGGCACCAAAAAAAAAAAAAAAAAAAACCCTCAACAATGAAGAAAAACAATTTTAATGCAATATTTTTTAAAAAAATCAAAATTAATACAAAAATCTTTAATGAACAAAATATCAAAATTGTAAGTAGAGATAGAATCAGCATTACTAATTTTCCTCTTTGCTTCAGGTTTCAACATGGCTTGTCAGGGCCGCAATTCACAGGTCTGAAAGATGAGGAAGAAAAGACAAAGCAGATTTAATGCTGTCTTCACTTGACTGAGTTAAACTGTAGAGGAGGGACATATACATACAGAGGATCATTTATGCTGTATTGGATCAGGTAAAATCTATCAGACCTAAGACATCAATAATCTTTAACTTTATAATTTTGAAGCTTTAACAAGGGGGCTTGATGATTGATAAATTTTACCATATAAAAATTAAAATATGTAGAAAAAGAAAACATTAATAGAATCAGGGGACAAATGAAAAACTAAGGGGGAATGCAACATTTGTAACAAACTTCCAGTTATGAAATAAATAAGTCACAGAGATGAAAAGTACAGCATAGGGAATATAGTCAATAATAAAATAATGTTGTATGGTGACAGATGGTAACTACACTTATGGCAGAGAGCATTGCACAAGGTAGAGAATTGTGGAATCACTGTTGCACACTAGAAACTAATATAACATTGTATGTCAACCATACTTTAATAATAAAAATTAAAAAATAAATAAGTAAATAAATAATAATAATAATAAAAATTAAAAAATAAAGATAATATTTTTAAAATAATAAAAAATAAAGATTTCTTACATCAGAAAAAAGAAAAAGATGAATAGGTTTTATATATATACATATATATTTTTTCATTTTATATATATATATGTATATATATATATATATATATATATACAAAACTTTCATATTTATTAGCCAAAATATGCAAAGATGTATGGGCATTAATTTTCTTTGCAACATTTTCATAATGGTTAAAAACTTGAAACTCTCGAAGAATATGTTTGTATTTGTGAGTCTATATTTGTATACGCATACACACACACATACATACACACACACCTATGATACATACATACACACAAATTATATCTATAAACAGTGTATGGTATATATATTTACTGTTTTGTATATATACACACACAAATATAGATATATACACACAAATATGGTATATGACATATATGTATGTATAAACATATACAAATACTTAGAGAACATAGAATAATAGACAACCATTAAAAAGGATGAATTAAATCTATATGTGCGGATGAGAAAAGATATTGGGTAAAAAATCAAAGCTTATTACAGTCTATAGAATACATTACTATTCCCATAAATAAAAAAGAATTGCATCCTATGCATTTAAACTGGGATGAACGTTTAATTTAATCTGCGTAAGTATGTGCAAGAAATTTTAAGAGTATTAACCTTAGATCAAAACTAGAAAGAAGGGAGGCTTTTATTTTTCATTATATCTGTCTGTACTTTTTAAATTCTCTGTCAATGAGCATATAATATGTTTTGTAAATGTCACAGGTGGTAGAATTATGGGATTTTTGTTTGTTTGTTTCCAAGATATAAAAGTAAATCTAATTCAAGTTTTATAAATGTCATAGGTGACAAATTACTTGCAATAGAAATTGAGTGCCATACCTTGGTTAAAAGGAGCTATGATACACATGTGTCCTACAACTTGGTATATGAAAAACATGAGTTTATAAAACTGCTGTATTAGTAGGGGTGCCTGGGTGGCTCAGTCGTTAAGTGTCTGCCTTCAGCTCAGGTCATGATCTCAGGGTCCTGGGATCGAGCCCCGCATCGGGCTCCCTGCTCCGCAGGAGGCCTGCTTCTCCCTCTCCCACTCCCCCTGCTTGTGTTCCCTCTCTCGCTGTGTCTCTCTCTGTCAAATAAATAAATAAAATCTTTAAAAAAAAAAAAAAACTGCTGTATTAGTGAATAAGGCTTTGTTTTACAACTAATTTACCATAGATTCATTCAAATAATCATGACAAATTGCTTTGGATGATTTTCTTTTTAAAATTCAATTTCTGTGTGGTATCAAATTATAGATAGAAACAATTTTTGTCATCCTAGGGATATGTTGATTGCATAAAACAAGGCAACTAATAGGACATTTCTTCTCTTGAGATAGATTTGCTCTATCTTGAGATAGATTTGCTCTATAATACATTTCACATAAATAGTGGTTTTTGTTACAGCATTTACACTTTGAAACTTATTTAATATTTTTATCAAATTTTCATTAAATGTACTTTTAAAGTGTTTTCAACATATATGCTAATTTTTCTAATGTCCTGGGATGCTTGATTCTTTCTTGCAACTATAGTTTAATCTGGAAATAAGTTGCAGAATGATTTGATTTATAGAAATATACTTGATAACTAATTTTATTAAGGATGAACTCAGAAGCTACAGTGTTTCAGGTCAAATATCAGGATACCACCTAGTATCTGTGTGACCTTGGATAAGTGACTTAGACTCTGTGCCTCAAATTTCTCAGTTGTAAAATGAGAATAACTGTCCATGACTCAATAGGCTTGTTGCGAGGATCAAATGGTTTGGTGTATGTAAAGTGTCTGGAATAGTATGTGACATAAAGTAGGCAATAAATGTGTTAGTTATTGTTGTATTTGCAAGGGTATTATATACCCTTGGGAAAAAAGTATAGAGAACTTAGGAAAAAATAGGCAAAAATTCAGAGTAAAACATGATTACAAATGTATATCTAGGACTTTCATTCATAAACTACATTTTAAGTTATGCATTGTTGCTATATAAAGTAGACATAGGACTGGGGTGCTAAATTATGGTGCAGCGGTATGCTATGCTAAATTAGGAGTCAAGACAAACAAAAGAATTTGGTCCACTTTTTCACTGTCCCCAAAGCAGCACAGCTTTGTACAAATAACATACCCTCACTGAGCTTGTTTCCTCATCTTTAAAATGAAAGACATGTGTTAGATCAGCCTGTAATGTGCTTTCAGGCTCAAAATTATCCTAACCCTTTAGTCATTGATTAAATAGTCAATGCATGAAACTTATTAATAGACATAGGTCTGGTAATATGTTAGCACTGAATGGAAGTTGGACTGTGTGTGTGTGTGTGTGTGTGTGTTTGCACACATGCATGCCCACAATACTTCGGGGAGAGGGATATGAAGAATCAGTGCTGGGAACACTGTTCTTTTACAGTAATGTAGTAACTTGGAAGTTAAGTCTACCAAATAAAGGATCAACTAATCAAAAGTTGTGAAACTTCACTTCAGGTTTGCACTCTCATTACTTTTAATGAAATCTTCACTTCAATTTTTCTTCCTGTTTTCCACATTTGTAGATAAGCTTAGCACCTTTCTTATCAAAGACTTTCCAAAGTAAGCAAGCGTAGGAAAAGGGCAGTTCATTCTTGTTACACTGTAACCAATTTGTGCAGAAAACTGTTTGATGTCTATATGTATCTCTCCCACATATGAAAAATACCAGTTTGGGGAAGTAATATAGCAAAAAAAAAAAAAAAAAAATCCACATTGTTAGACAAACTAATTTAACCAGTCCAGCAAATGCAGTTTCTTGGGACAAACTCTCCCTGTGTAGGTTATCAAGGATCTTGATAGCAAATTAAATCAGCAAAGCAGATGTTAATAAAACCTTTGAGATTGAAAGAGAAAGTGAAGCATTAACATTAACGAACTCTCCATTGTTAGAAGTCAGGGTTTTTTTCCCAAAGCTTCCCATGCCCTGGACCAGTGTAATATTCTAGGGCACAGGAAGTGCCATAGCTATAGTATCAGTACACCCTCATGCAATTGATACAATTTACAAACTCAGTGAGCTTGCTCTTGTATCCTGCATTCAAGGTCATTAGCTATAAATGTAAAATGCTATCAAACAACCACTCTAGGCCAACAAGAGAAGCTGAAGTTGATTTTTATAATATGTATTTAATTATGACTCCATGACCAGGGCTGCCAAATTGCATGACTCCAGAGGGGACAATTCATAGGGAATTGTAGTCTACATGAAATGCAATCCCTGGAACAAATGTAACTGCTGCATGTGGCCCTCTAGAGTTTTGCAATGTGATGGTCCTGCCATGAGTGCATAAGCATCTATTAAATAGATGCTCCACTTAGTTCACGTTTTTTAGTTTTAGTGATAACACTTTCAAAAGCATTAATACTTGGGGTGCCTAGGTGGCTCAGTTAGTTAAGCTTCCAACTTTTGATTTCGGCTCAGGTCATGATCTCTGGGTTGTGGGCTCAAGCCCCACATGGAGCTCTGTGCTCAGCCAAAGTCTGCTTGAGATTCTATCTCTCCCTCTCCCCCTCCCTCTGCTCACTCTCTAAATAAATAAATAAATAATAAAATCTTTTTTAAAAAGACATTAACACTTTTTTTAGGTTACCCCTACTGTTCCTTCTAGATCAGTTGTGTTGCCAGTCTCCTTAGAAGCCATTAGGAAATAACACCAGAGATCTGCTTCTGTCAGTGAGGAGTAATTATTTAAGAACTGTATATAAAAAGAGTCTTTAAAGAGTTAATGTATAATTTCTTTTTACTCCCTATTCACTGGTAGAATCAGTTCTACCATATTGTACAGAAGAAAAGATTCTGAAACAATTTCAATTTTACGTATTATCAAAATTATTCATAAATTGAGGTTAAGAAACTTTAATAAGTAATCTGGATCAAGTAACTGCATCCATTTATTACCACATGACTGCATGTTTTCACATCAAACTAAGTCAAATGTGACAGACTGGTGAAGATGGACAAGCCCAGGTGAAAATGGACTTAGGGTGTATATAACTGAAAAGAAAATAAATTGGGTTTCTCACACCCACAGTGCTATAAATCATGAAGGAAAATCCAAAAACAGTCTGTGAGTTAGATTTTCCCTTGTTTCTGGAAACTTGGAAAATCAAGTATTGTCTTTCTAGTTCATTTGGATTTTCTTATATTTTGAGAAAGTATGTAAGTCCTTCCAGCAGACACATAAAAGTGCAGCTGTATAATCTTTTATTTATTTTGTGGGTACCACATTCCCAATTTTCCATTAGGTATCAGCAGAAGCAGTCTAGCCTTAGTTATAAGTGACAATGAATAAAATAACCACTGTTAACTGTTACTACATTAGGAAATTCTTGCTCACTTTCCAGAGATAGGTAGAGGTGGAGTTTGAGCTCCCTGACTTTATAAATGTTTATTCTGTCTCTCTCCAAACCTTAGTTGCCTAGGCTTCCTTGCTCCTTTGACAAATCTCCTAGATCTCTCTCTTTTTTTTTCTCTTATTGAATAAAAATGTGAACGAGAAATTCCTTCTTATGAGGGCTTATTCTAGAGCACCATTGTTATTGAGTGGGACCAGAGGCCATGTATTTGTGTGGAAAATACTTTATGGACAAAAAGTTTTCTAAAGAAAGGTCTTTTCCATTCAGGACTTGGCAGATGGACAAGAGTGAGTAAATAAAATGTTTGGATAGTTCCAGAACAGAAAATTGGTAATACTTTATTGCAGTGTGAATTCAAGAAATGCTTGTTAAGGAAATCGGGAGGAATTAGCCAAAGTGACCAATTCCAACCTACACTGTTTGTTGCAATGGACCTTGAAGAATCCTGAGACACATTTAGCATGTGGTTGGAAAAAACACATACAATGGATCAAACTTCATCCTCTTTAAAAAATGGATCTACCCAACAGAGTTTTCCAACTGACAATCAATTGATATTTGTACTGAACTGTGAGCTCATATAATTTGCCCCATTACTGTGCAAACACCATAAGAAAAGGAGGGGCATATTCACAAACCTTAGGGAGGGCGTTTTAGGCAATCTGTTTAAATATATTAAACACGGATAAACTCCATTTTGTGGGACTGTACTTATGTCCTCATGATATCTGAGTATTTTATAATAGCAACTACATATGAATGACCTCTCTTGTGTTCTGAGATCTTTTTATTGGTTGTTTCTTGATCAACAAGACTTGGGAGCACCGTTTCCTTAAACTTAGATTCTTCTTAACCCCCTTTCCCAAGGGACAAACATCAGTGACGCCTACCCCTGGTCACCTTGATCAAGGCAGTAGCTTTCCTTTAGTGTGGGCCCCAGGAAATTACAGGTTAATCTTAATGAGGACTTTCTTTGATTTCTGGCTGGTTAATCCTTCTTATGCAGATCCAGAGATTACTGTCTTGGCCCAGATTTCCTCTAACTACCTGACAAAACAGAACTGTGATTGTGAACAGAGAAATCCCCACCACTTACTTAAAAGAGGTTTCACTGTTAATGTGAACTCCACAATCCTTGAATAAAAATAAGTATAAAGTGGTTGCTGGATGCAGGGAGAGGGGCATTCAAAATTGCAAATCCAAATTTGGTGTCAATATTATTTGAAAAGGGTATTTGGACAAGAAAGGCAATGGAATGCCAGTATGTCTATCTCTTTAGTTTGATTCTATTTCACTTACAAAAACTATAGAAGCAGAGATGTTATTAACCATCATATAATGGGATTCTTTGATCCCAATTGTTTCTGTGTGTGTGTGTGTGTGTGTGTGTGTGTACAGTATCTACTTTTCTCACCACTAGCAGTAATACATGTTCCTTGTCTTCTTTTCAATGGTAAGCTTACATTTTCAATTGTTTTGAGTTGAACAGTCACCGAATTCTGATTAGTTCTTAGAGACAAGAAGATAGGGCATCTTGCCAAATGGAATTAAAAGTTTTAAACAAAATATTTTCTTTTTATTGTGGCAATTTATATTAGGTGGCACAAAGAAAGACCTCACCAGATGACTATGCTTATTCCACTTTGAATAATGTATTCAGTCTTTTAGGCCAGTGGGTTACTATTTATTTAATACAGTCATAAAGTACTATGAGAGAGTTTCTGCCAAAAAGTTAAGTGCTTAGCTTAGTTTCCAGGAGTGTTTTATTTATCTGGACTAGCCTTTTTTGTATAAGCTTTGGATAGCTACTCTATGTAGAAAGTCAAGGTAACCTCGCTGCATTTCTGCTGAAATTGTTATCAATCCACTCTCCCAACCTAATTGAACACTTAGGCTGATATAAATAATATTGCTTGCACAAAAATTGTTTTACCTTATTATTACAGTAGCTTCCATGATACTTTCTAAATGCATTATCAAATAATCATCAAGCTTTTTAATTAAAATTTGTTTGTTGAAACTTTAAGTTTTTATTTACATTCCAGTTTGTTAACATACAGTGTAATATTAGTTTCAAGTACTCAACATAGTGATTCAACACTTCCATATAACACCTAGAGCTCATCACAACAAGTGCACTCCTTAATCCCTATCACTGATTTCACCCATTCCCCCTCCCACCTCACCCCTGGTAACCATCAGTTTGTTCTCTACAGTTAAGAGTCTGTTTCTTCATTTGCCTCTCTCTCTCTTTTTTCCCCTTTGTTCCTTTGTTTTATTTCTTAAATTCTACACAAAAGTGAAAACATATGGCATTTGTCTTTCTCTGACTGACTTGTTTCACTTAGCATCATAATCTCTATATCCATGTTGTTGCAAATGGCAAGATTTCATTCTTTGCTATGGCTGAGTAACATTTCATTGTGTGTGTGTGTGTGTGTGTGTATCACATCTTTTTTATTCATTCATCAGTCCATAGATACTTGAGCTGTTTCCATATTTGGCTATTGTAGATAATGCTGCTATAAACATCAAGGTGCATGTATCCCTTTGAATTAGTATTTTTGTATTCTTTGGGTGAATACCTAGTAGTACAATTGCTGGATTCTAGGGTAATTCTATTTTTAACATTTTGAGGAACCTCCATACTGTTTTCCACAGTGGCTGCACAAGCTTACATTCCCACCAATAACTCAAGAGAGTTGCCCTTTCTCCACATCCTTGACAAACACCTGCTCTTTCTTGTGTTGATTTTATCCATTCTGACTGGTGTGAGGTGACATCTCATTGTAGTTTTGATTTGTGTTTCCTTGATGATCAGCAGTTCCTTGATGATCAGTGATGATGAACATCTTCTTATATGTCTACTGGCCAGCTATATGTCTTCTTTGGAGAAATGTCTGTTTATGTCTTCTACCAATTTTTTAAATGGATTGTTTGTTTTTTGGGTGTAGAGTTCCATTAATTCGTCATGTATTTTGGATACTATTTATCAGATATGTCATTTGCAGATATCTTCTCCTATTCTAAAGCTTGCCTTTTAATTTTGTTGATTGTTTCTTTCGCTGTGCAGAAGATTTTTATTGTGATGAAGTCCCAACAGTTTATTTTATGATTTAGGAGACATACCTAGAGAGAAGCTGTTACAGCTGATGTCAAAGAGGTTATTCCCTGTGTTCTCCTCTAGGATTTTTATGGCTTCAGATCTCACATTTAGATCCTTGATTCGTTTTGAGTTCATTTTATGTTTGGTGTAAGAAAGTGGTCCAGTTTCTCTCTTTTGCAAATTGCTGTCCAGTTTTCCCAACACCATTTGTTGAAGAGACTTTTTCTCATTGGATATACTTTCCTGCTTCACTGAAGATTAATTCACCATATAGTTACAGGTCCATTTCTGGGTTTTCTATTCTATGTGTCTGCTTTTGTGCCCTAACCCTAACCTTAACCCTAGCAAGTTTTTGGTTTATATAGTATCATGTCATCTGCAAATAGTGACAGTTTGATTTCTTCCTTGCTGATTTGGATGACTTCTACTTCTTTTTGTTGTCTGATTGTTGTGGCTAGGACTTCCAGTACTATGTTGAATGAAAGTGGTGAGAGTGGATATCCCTGTCTTGTTGTTGCCCGTAGAGAAAAATCTCTCAATTTTTCCTCATTAAGGATGATATTAGCTATGGGTTTTTCAAATATGGCTGTTATTATGTTGAGATATGTTTGTTAGTTGGAACTTTAAACCTCCTAACAGCCAAGAGCTTTCAGGTTTTAGCAAACTTATTTGGGAACATCTAGCCTAAATAGTATTTTATAAATAAATATATAAAAAATTTATACAGGTCTACTATATACTCCATTGAATATTTTCATATGAATCATGTATATTTAAGAAAGTTGTCCATATATTGTAGTAGACAGGGTGAATAACTGAAAGATGATAAAATATAAATTCGACCATATTTTTGTTTGGTGGACATTACAATGTAAAGTAAACAGAAAAGCCTTAGTTTATTTTGATCTGTTCTATCTTTTTAAATAGAAAGATCACTTTCTAGTTTATTAGTATTTTAAAAACCTTTCTGACTCAGCCAAGAGAAAATAATTTGGGGTCAGATTTTATTTAAAAATGTTCCTAATATTTGATCAAAAAATCATGAATTCTTATCTTTTTTAAACATACTGTTAATTATTTAAAAACAAATCTTTATCAATCTTTAAAACACAGACTTTGAAGAAGTATGTTTGTTTTTTTGCTACAAATAATTAAACTCAACATGAGAAAACATAACATCAAATGCAATGAAACCAAAGAGAATATATTCTGACAAAATTCAAAGATGAGCACCAGAGATTTTCACATATATCAACTCAGGCAAAATGGTAGAGTGTTATGCTCTGAATGTTTATGTCTCCTCAAATTTCATATGCTGAAATCTTAACCCCTAAGATTATTTATTAGGAAGTCGGGCCTTTGATTAAGTCCCCTTATAAAACATCTCCACAGAGATTCTTCCCCCCTCCCCACCATCTACAATGTCAAGATACAGAGAGAACTTGGCAGTATGCAGCCTGGAAGAGGGTTTTCACCAAAACCCAACCATGCCTGGCACCTTGATCTTGGACTTGCAGCTTCCAGAACTATGAGAAATAAATTTCTTTTGTTTATAAACCACCCAGTCTATTGTATTTTTGTTATAGCAGCCAGAATGGACTAACATGAAGCAAGCAAAATCCCTTCATCTTTTCAACTTCCATTACTATCTGTTGTTTCCATGCAGAAAGGTTAATGTTCTAAGAGTTCAAAGAGCTTTTTCTTTTCTTTAAATTTATCTAGAACTAGCTTACACATATTGAAATGTATAATAAAGCATTAATATGCAAAGCATAATAAAACAAATGTACATATACAACCTTATCCAGCTTAAGAAATAAGTGAAACAAAATACAGTGAGGACCTCTGCATATCCTTACCAATCAAATTATTTTCCCTCCACTCCAGAAAAATCACTACTCTGACTTGAGTGCATATTATTTCTATTCATGTATTTATACTACATGCTACATATGCATACCATTAAATAATAGATAGTATCGTTGTAAGTATTTTAAAACTTCATATAAATGATATAACTTGCAACTTGTAGTTTGTTCAACACTATGTATTGGATATTTATCCATGCTGACACATGTAGATCTGCATTATTCATTTTCATTGTAGGATGGTATTCCATTGGATTAATATACCACAATGTATTTATTTGTTTGTTTGTTTATTTGTTTATTTACTTATTTATTTAGGTATACATTAGTGCTGTCTCCAGGGTTTTGCTATTACAATGTTCCATGAACATTTTTATATATGTCTCTTTGAATACACATACAAAGATTTCTTTAAAGTATACATGAGTAATGGGATGTCTGGGTCACAGTATAAGTTCATCTTCAAATTTATCACATAATGCCAAATTATTTTCCATATGGACTGCAGTTGTGTTTGTGTTGTCAATGCTCTACACCTTCAATAACACTTGATATACAGACTTAATTTTCAGCCACTTTCATAAACAGAAAATGCTGTGTTCTCAGGCTTAGTTTGCATTTCTCTGAATACTAGGAAAGTTAAGTATCTTTTCAAATGCTATTGATCATCTGGAGTTCCTTTTTTGTTAATTATATATTCAGATATTTAACCTCTTTTTTCATTAGTGTTGGATTCTTACTGTTTTATAGCAATTATGCCCATATTTGGAATTTTGGATATTAGTTTGTTGTCAGTTTGTTCTCTAGGCCAACACCACAGTGGCATAGTTACCAGTAGCTTTATGGTATCTTGATGTCTGTTAGAGAAACTTCTTCTACCTTGTCCTTCTTCTTAAGTTTCTAAAAATAGAACAAAACAAAACAGCATTTTGATTGGATTTGAATTAAATGAATTGTCTGGAATAACTCAGAATGAGTGACATCTTTATGATATTGATTCTTCCAAACTATGAATATGGAATTTCTTCTATGTAGATTTCTTTCCTGTCTTTCAATTGAGCTTTAAAATGATCTTTTTCAAGCAGCCTGGGCATTAGAACCATCCCAGTCTAATGGCTTCCTTATTTAATTAATTTAACACTCCCTTTTCCAAATTTTTTAGAAGTACTCAGTGAAGCCCTCTGGAGGAGTCAGCAGGAGCAAGATGGTGGAGGAGTAGGAGACCTAAATTTCATCTGGTCCCAGGAATTCAGCTAGATAGGGATCAAACCATTCTGAACACCTACAAACTCAACAGGAGATCAAAGAAAAAATAGCAGCAACTCTCTGAACAGAAAAGCGACCACTTTCTGGAAGGTAAGACATGCGGAGAAGTGAATCCGAGGCGATAGTCAGGAAGATAGATGGCGGGGGGAGAAAGCCTCCATCAGCCACTACCAGCAAGTGATAGAGCAGTGGAGCACAAAATTGGAACTTTTAGAAGTCTGCTCTGCTGAGGGATGTCGCTCCAGTGGCTAAGCAGGGGGTGGAACCCTCACTGGGACAGTGTGGTCTCAGAACCCTCAGGGTCACAGAAAGACCAGGGGTGCCTGAGTGCGGCAGAGCTCCCAGGTATCAGAGCAGGGAAGTCGGCTGCAGAGATGGAGCTGAGGAGTGGGCTCTCATCTCAGGGTTGCCATAAACCATGGTCTTTGGCACAGTCTGGCCACTGCTCTTCCAGCACGGACCCAAGAAGCAGCACATCTGAGGAGACTCCCCTTCCTCCCACAGGAGGAGCAGCGCAGGAGTACACCACTGAAATCTGCTGGATTTGGAGACTCCAAATGGGGTCATGTGCCAGAGCTAGAAACATTCAGTCACAGGCTGGGTGAGCACAGAGTGCAGCCAGAGACTGGGAAGAGGGGAGTGATTGACTGCTTTTCCCTGAGGGCTCACTGAGGAGTAGGGCCCTGAGTTCTCTGCTCCTCCAGGGCAGAGATTGGGAGGCTGCCATTTTCACTCTCATCCTCCAAAGTTGTACAGAAAGCTTGCAGGGAACAAAAGCTCCCAAGAGCAAACTCAAGCAGATTACTTAGCCTGGCCCCCGGCAAGGGTGAGACAATTCCACCTCCAGCAAAGACATTTGAGAACCACAGCAACAGGCCCCTCCCCCAGAAGATCAGCAAGAACAGCCAGCCAAGACTAAGTTTACTGATCAATGAGAATGGCAGAACTCCAGCCCTAGGGGAATACAGCACATAGAATTCATGGCTTTTTTTTACCATGATTCTTTAGTCTTTCAAAGTTAATTTTTTTAATTTTCTTTTTTTCTTTTTTTTGAATTTTTTTTCTCTTTTTCAACCAACATCTTATCAATCCCTTTTTTGAAAATCTTTTTTATTTTTCATTTTTAGAGTCATATTTTATCCCTTCATAGTAATAGTAGTTAACCTTATTTTTTGTATATATATAAGTTGTTCTCTCTTTAAAATTTTGAGATACAGTTGCTTCTAACAGACCAAAATATATGCTAAATCTCTAGTGTATGCTTTGTTCTAGTCTCCTGCCTGATCACATTCTCTCCATTTTTTTTTTAATTTCTCTTCTATCTTTTTTCAACCAACTTCTTATCAATTCCTTTTATACAATCTTTTATAATTTTTATCTTTACAGTCATATTCCATCCCTTCACCATATTTACCCTTATTTTTGTACATATATAAGCTTTTTCTCTTCAAAATTTTGGGAGGCAGTTTCTTCTAACAGACTAGAATATGCCCAAAATCTAGTGTGTGGCACTGATCTATTCACCAGCCTGATCATATCTGGTCATATTTTTTTTCTTCTTTCTTTCATTCCCTTTCTTTTCCCCTGATTTCAAGTCTCTTCTGATTTGTTTAGCGTATATTTTTCTGGGCTCATTGTTACCCTGTTAGCATTTTGTTCTCTCATTCATCTATTCTTCTCTGGACAAAATGACAAGATGGAAAAAATCACCTCAAAAAAAAAGAACAAGAGTCAGTACCAACTGCCAGGGACCTAATCAATACGGACATTAGTAAGATGTTGGAACTAGAGTTCAGAATAATGATTATAAACATACTAGCTAAGATTGAAAAAAGCATGGAAGATATTAAACAAACCATTTCTGGAGAAATAAAAGAACTAAAATCTAACCAAGTAGAAATCAAAAAGGCTATTGATGAGGTGCAATCAAAAACGGAGGCTCTAACTGCTAAGATAAATGAAGCAGAAGAGGAATTAGTGAAATAGAAGACCAAATGATGGAAAATAAAGAAGCTGAGAAAAAGAGAGATAAACAACTACTGGAACACAAGGGCAGAATTCAAGAGATAAGTGATACCATAAGATGAAATAATATTAGAAGAATTGGGGTCCCAGAAGAAGAAGAAAGAGAGAGAGGGGCAGAAGGTATATTGGAGCAAATTATAGCAGAGAACTTCCCTAATTTGAAGAAGGAAACAGGCATCAAAATCCAGGAGGCACAGAGATCCGCCCTCAAAATCAATAAAAATAGGTCAACACCTCGGCAACTAATAGTAAAACTTATGAGTCTCAGAGACAAAGAGAAAATCCTGAAAGCAGCTCGGGAGAAGAGATCTGTAACCTACAATGGTAGAAACATTAAATTAGTAACAGACCTATCCACAGAGACCTGGCAGGCCAGAAAGGACTGGCATGATATATTCAGAGCTCTAAATGAGAAAATATGCAGCCAAGAATACTATATCCAGCTAGGCTGTCATTGAAAATAGAAGGAGAGATAAAAAGCTTCCAGGACAAACAAAAACTAAAGGAATTTGCAAATACAAAACCAGCCCTACAAGAAATATTGAAAGGGGTCCTCTAAGCAAAGAGACAGCCTCAAAGTAACATAGACCAGAAAGGAACGCAGACAATATACAGTAACAGTCCCCTTACAGGCAATACAATGGCACTAAATTCATATCTTTCAAAAGTTACCCTGAATGTAAATGGGGTAAATGCCCCAATCAAAAGACACAGGCTATCAGATTGGATAAAAAAAAACAAGACCCATCGATATGCTGTCCACAAGAGACGCATTTTAGAACCAAAGACAGCCCCAAATTGAAAGTGAGGGGGTGAAAAACTAGTTACCATGTTAATGGACACCAAAAGAAAGCTGGAGTGGCAATCCTTATATCAGATAAATTAGATTTTAAACCAAAGACTATAATAAGAGATGAGGAAGGACACTATATCTTACTTAAAGGGTCTATCCAACAAGAAGATCTAACAATTGTAAATATCTATGCCCCTAACATAAGAGCAGCTAATTATATACGCCAATTAATAACAAAAGCAAAGAAACACATCAACAACAATACAATAATAGTGGGGGACTTTAACACCCCCTTCACTGAAATGGACAGATCATCTAAGCAAAAGATCAACAAGGAAATAAAGACTTTAAATGACACACTGGACCACATGGACTTCACAGATATATTCAGAGCATTCCATCCCAAAGCAACAGAATACACGTTCTTCTCTAGTGCCCATGGAACATTCTCCAGAATAGATCACATCTTAGGTCACAAATCAGGTCTCAACCGGTACCAAAAGATTGGGATCATTCCCTGCATATTTTCTGACCACAATGCTTTGAATCCAGAACTCAATCATAAAAGGAAAGTTGGAAAGAACTCAAATACATGGAGGCTAAAGAGCATCCTACTAAAGAATGAATGGGTCAACCAGGAAATTAAAGAAGAATTTAAAAAATTCATGGAAACAAATGAAAATGAAAACACAGCTATTCAAAATCTTTGGGATGCAGCAAAGGCAGTCCTAAGATGAAAGTATATAGCAATACAAGCTTTTCTCAAGAAACAAGAAAGGTCTCAAATACACAACCTTACCCTACACCTAAAGGAGCTGGAGAAAGAACAGCAAATAAAGCCTAAACCCAGCAGGAGAAGAGAAATAATAAAGATCAGAGCAGAAATCAATGAAATAGAAACCAAAAGAACAGTAGAACAGATCAACGAAACTAGGAGCTGGTTCTTTGAAAGAATTAACAAGATTGATAAATCCCTGGCCAGACTTATCAAAAAGAAAAGAGAAAGTACCCAAATCAATAAAATCATGAATGAAAGAGGAGAGATCACAACCAACACCAAAGAAATACAAACAATTATAAGAACATATTGTGAGCAACTCTATGCCAGCAAATTAGATAATCTGGAAGAAATGGATGCATTCCTAGAGATGTATGAACTACCAAAACTGAACCAGGAAAAAGTAGAAAACTTGAACAGACCTATAACTACTAAGGAAATTGAAGCAGTCATCAAAAATCTCCCAAAACCAAAGCCCAGGGCCAGATGGCTTCCCAGGGGAACTCTACCAAACGTTTAAAGAAGAATTAATACCTATTCTTCTGAAACCGTTCCAAAAAATAGAAATGGAAGGAAAACTTCCAAACTCGGTTTATGAGGCCACCATTACCTTGATCCCAAAACCAGACAAAGACCCCATCAAAAAGGAAAATTATAGACCAGTATCTTTGATGAACATGGATGCAAAAATTCTCACCAAAATACTACCCTTTTGGATCCAATAGTACATTAAAAGGATTATTCACCACGACCAAGTGGGATTAATTCCTGGGCTGCAAGTTTGGTTCAATATCTGCAAATCAATCATTTTGATACACTACATAAAAAAAAGAAAGATCAAGAACCATATGATCTTCCCAATAAAGGCAAAAAAGCATTTGACTAAGTATAGCATCCTTTCTTGATTAAAACTTCCACAGTGTACAGATGGAAGGTGCATACCTCAATATCATAAAAGCCACCTAGGAAAAACCCACAGCGAATATCATTCTCAATGGGGAGAAACTGAGAGCTTTTCCCCTAAGGTCAGGAACATGGCAGGATGTCCACTATCACCACTGCTGTTCAACATAGTACTAGAAGTCCTAGCCTCAGCAATCAGACAACAAAAAGAAATAAAATGCATCTGAATCAGCAAAGAAGAAGTCAAACTCTCACTCTTTGCAGATGAAATGATACTT
>NW_022589760.1:3494225-3574551 GCF_004348235.1 Phoca vitulina
TAGAGAGCCCAGAAATGGACCCTCAACTCTATGGTCAACTAATCTTCAACAAAGCAGGAAAGAATGTCCAATGGAAAAAAGACAGTCTCTTCAACAAATGGTGTTGGGAAAATTGGACAGCCACATGCAGAAGAATGAAACTGGACCATTTCCTTACACCACACACAAAAATAGACTCCAAATAGTTGAAAGACCTAAATGTGAGACAGGAGTCCATCAAAATCCTAAAGGAGAACACAGGCAGCAAACTCTTCAACCTCAGCCGCAGCAACTTCTTCCTAGAAACATCGCCAAAGGCAAGGGAAGCAAGGGCAAAAAATGAACTATTGGGACTTCATCAAGATAAAAAGCTTTTGCATAGCAAAAGAAACAGTCAGTAAAACCAAAAGACAACCAACAGAATGGGAGAAGATATTTGCAAATGACATATCAGATAAAGGGCTAGTATCCAAAATCTATAAAGATCTTATCAAACTCAACACCCAAAGAACAAATGATCCAATCAAGAAATGGGCAGAAGACATGAACAGTCATTTTTCCAAAGAAGACATCCAAATGGCCAACAAACACATGAAAAAGTGCTCAACATCACTCGGCATCAGGGAAATCCAAATCAAAACCTCAATGAGATACCACCTCACACCAGTCAGAAGGGCTAAAATTAACAAGTCAGGAAACAACAGATGTTGGTGGGGTTGCGGAGAAAGGGGAACCCTCCTACACTGCTGGTGGGAAGGCAAGCTGGTGTAACCACTCTGGAAAACAGTATGGAGGTTCCTCAAAAAGTTGAAAATAGAGCTTCCATATGATCTAACAATTGCACTACTGGGTATTTACCCCAAAGAGACAAATGTACTGATCCGAAGGGATATGTGCACCCCAATGTTTATAGCAGCAATGTCCACAATAGCCAAACTGTGGAAAGAGCCAAGATGTCCATCAACAGATGAATGGATAAAGAAGATGTGATATATATATATAGATATATAGATATATAGATATATAATGGAATATTATGCAGCCATCAAAAGGAATGAGATCTTGCCATTTGCAATGACGTGGATAGAACTGGAGGGTGTTATGCTGAGCGAAATAAGTCAATCAGAGAAAGACATGTATCATATGACCTCACTGATATGAGGAATTCTTAATCTCAGGAAACAAACTGAGGGTTGCTGGAGTGGGGCGGGGATGGGAGGGATGGGGTGGCTGGGTGATAGACATTGGGGAGGGTATGTGCTATGGTGAGCACTGTGAATTGTGTAAGACTGTTGAATCACAGATCTGTACCTCTGAACAAATAATCCAATATATGTTAAGAAAAAATAAAAAGAAGAAGAAGATAGCAGGAGGGGAAGAATGAAGGGGGGGAAATCGGAGGGGTAGACGAACCATGAGAGACGATGGACTCTGAAAAACAAACTGAGGGTTCTAGAAGGGAGGGGGGTGGGAGGATGGGTTAGCCTGGTGATGGGTATTGGGGAGCACACGTTCTGCATGGAGCACTGGGTGTTATGCACCAACAATGCATCATGGAACACTACATCAAAAACTAATGAAGTAATGTGTGGTGATTAACATAACAATAAAAATTTTAAAAAATTTGATGATTGGTGTTTAACCTGGCTCCTACTCATGGTGACATCTTTCCTTGTGCATTTTATCATTTTCAATTGTTTGCTCATATTCAACTTGATTTTATCTGTGAGAATAATGCATGGCTTGTCTTGAAGATGAACCTTTCCAGATAAGATTGGCAATTGTTTGTCCCAGATGCCTTAGAGAATTATTATCCCAGAAATACTTTACATTGATGCCTCTGGGAATTATCAGACCATATATGTAGTAAAAATTTGAACCTAACATCCAATTAAGAATTAAAGATGCAAACTATATTTTTTATCCTAGAGGAAGGCTGAAACTAATAAGGTTTCTTGTCATCTCCTTTTGCAGCCTGTAGATTTCTTGTCATGTAACTTTTAAAGTTGAATATAGTAATTCATGCATAAGCTTTTATGTTGGGTTCTCAGTTCTGACCCCCTCACTCCACCTTGCACAGAGAAAAGATCTTGTGCCCTACCCATCTGCAGCTTTGAAAATCCAAGCACCTATCTAAAGGTTACCATGAAGATTAAAAAATTAAATATAAATCAACCATACTTAGAAAAGTACCTTGTAACTATTTATGTGGTTTTATTAGTATAATTGTAACAACAATAATTATATTAATATTTGTCTTTCCATCTGGTTATAATTATTATCATTCTTCTTGAAAATTATCTCTTTATTTTGACAACCCAGATATAATAGTGATAGAAACACCATAAAATCTCTAGGAAATATTTAATAAGCATCAAGTGGGAAGTTAGGGATAGGCTATCACTCTCATATCTGTGATAAAAGAGATTTACAGAGGTTAAGCCTCTCAATAAACAGAATTTTTTTTCCTGCACAGTTGAAATAACATTCGTCTGGAAGGAAATCTCCCAAAATATTAACAGAGACCATCTCTGGAGTTTATTATATCTACATATAGATATTTATTCTTTTTTTATGTCTTCCACTCTAAGAAAAAAGAAAACACTAAGTAACTAGTAACTCCAAGTAGATGATTGAAGTGAGAAAGCAAGAAAACATGTCTATATGATATGTATTGGCAATAACTTATTATGGAAGAGATTCAAATTTTAAATGAAAAAATGCTTCAAATGACCAGAATATAAGAGAATGTCACAAAACTCTACCAATATCGTTGAAGATTCTAGTACCCCAAACTAACTGAGACTTGTGAAAAATGTTAGGGTAAATTAAAGGAGTTTTTCAAGCAAGTTTTAAAGCAGTAAGAACAAAGAGAGAGGTCCATTGCATGGGGAAGATGATAAATGTTAACAGATGAAAGAAAGAAGTTTGAACTATTTCAAATCTATTTTACCTCAATATCTTCTGGCAAGTAAAATGGTCTTCCAGCTGAAAAAATCTAGAACAAATATCATAAAAAATACACTATAAATTCTGTTTAAAGTCCAACAAAGTTCTGGTGGCATTGAAATGAGTCTACATATTCCCCAAAAGCTCTATTAAAAATGTGCCTATTTGTATCAGTGCCAACGTATATAAAAATTGAAGATTCATATAAAATGAGAAGGAAGGTTAAATTTTGGAGATAAGAACATATATCTTGATTTCCAAAAATGGAGAGGAAAGGTTGTTTTTAGAAACTATGTACTAGAAATGCTGGGTTTAGTTTTTAACAAAAAATCTTAAACAGATTACTAACAAGATAGTTTGTGAAATTTGGAAGAGTGAGAGTAATCAGGAGCCAACATAAGACGTGATCAACTTGAACACAAGACAAAATCAACTAAAATTGGTTCCTTTCTTGATAGGGTTGCTAGGTTGCTATACCATGATAATGCTTAGATATTTTATAACTTGACTGGGGCAAAGCATTTGGTAAAGTCTCAGATGATAATCTTAAAGTCGTTTGTTGAACTAAGACTCGGTTATACAGTTAGGTAGATTGAAAGCTGGTTGTGTCATTGCGTACTGAAATAAAATTCTCAGACACCAATCTGAGTGGTCATGGAGGGCTGCTTCTGCAAGGAAGAGCAGCAGCAGCTGAATCCTGCACATAGCTTTTACTTTGTTTTTTATCAGAAAAGCAAGGATAGATGCCTCCAAGCATGGGAAAGGAGTACAAAGGGATGGCAAAAATCTTGAAGGAGGTTAACATTTTCCCCTACATGTAGGCATGTAGGGAGTCAGTCATGGGATAAGGGAGAAGTGGGATGTTTGGGCTAGCAATTGCCAGGTGCAGAAAGGGGAGACTGAGGGTTACATTCTTTCATAGTTCCTAACTTATGCCCTGCCGCTGGGGATTGTGGGATCCTGCTCCTACCAAGCCATTGCATTCAATAGCCCAAGAACAGGAATGCTGCTGACATTTCAGCTGCTTCCACACTCAATCCTTAGGGCTTATAATATATTTTTTAAAAATAACTCCAGAGGTTGAATACCTTACCATTATGGCATCAATAAAGTAATGGATCAATGTAACTTAAAGTGTCTTGTACAGTGTCATAGGTTCCTAAGGACAGAGATTATATATTTGCTAGTTTGCAACATGACCCAAAGCTGTAAACATTAACCAGTAAAATATATGCTGGATTAACATCTTTTAAAAATATGAACAATGTCTTTGTCTCTTCAGACTGATATAACAAAATACTATATGGAGTGACTTATAAACATCAGAAATTTATTTCTCAATTTCTGGAGGCTGGCAGATTTTGTGGCTGGTGCAGACCATCTTCCTGGTTTGTAGATGACCATATCTTCTTGCTGTTTTCACATGGTAGAAGGGGCAAGTAAATTCTGTGTGGCCTCTATTTAATAGGGCACTAATCCCAGTCATGTGGGCGATGTCTTTGTGGCATCATCATCTCCTGAAGGCCCTACCTCTGAATAGCATCACTTGGAGGTTAGTATTTCAACATATGAATTTGGGGGTGACACAAACATTCAGGTCAAAACAAACAGTAGACTGAATCTAAATTGGTAACCCTTTTAAAAAATGAAAAGGATTTTATAATATTAAGAAGACCTAGCTTGGTACCCATTTATGTCAAAACAAGAAAAAATAATTGGTAACAAGATCCTTGTGATCTAGTTGTAAGCTGGTGGAAGTCATCAGGACTAGTCAAATAGCCTAGCTCTCCTCTCCTTCTAGGTCCATAGTAGGACTGCATGTCCCCACTCCCTTTGAATTTAGATGAGACCAATTAACTTGCTTTGGAAACTTTAAGAACCAGTGCACAGTTGACTACTTTTCATTCTTTCTGTCTTGTTGACTGGAAGCAGGTATTATAGTGAAGTTTCTGTCAACTTGAGTCCCTGAATGACTGTGAAAAATCTTTGTTGTGTTGAGTCACTGAGATTTTGGAGTTGTTAGTGCAGCACAACAGAGCTTCTAATGTCTGGTGTATTGTCCCCACTCCAACTCCAGAATAAGCCAAACTAAATTAAATTAAATCTTTAAAAAAAGTTTTGTATAGAATTAATGAGATAACATAATATTGAACTACTTTACAGCATTAAATCATATCTAAAGTATTAACTTGATTCTGGGTATTACAATTTAAGATGAATTTCAACAAACTAGAATGAGTATAGGTGAAAGGACCACAATGGTAATAATATCAAAAATATTTAGATGACAAATTCTTAAAAGAACTAGAAAGACATAAGACTACCTTCAAGTGCCTTGAAAAACTAGAGAAGGTTAAATATAGATAGATAGATAGATAGATTTTGTGTAAGTTCAGCAAGTACAACTAAAATAATACCACTGAGTTTAAGGAATATTTTAATGACTTTTTATTGTCAACAAAACCTAAAGTCACCTTGGCACAGAAGGCTTTCTGTACCATTCACTTGCCTATTTCTTCATCCTCATCTTGTACTACTCCCTCATATATATGTTTTCTTCAGCAGAACCAAACTTAGTGGTTTCCAAATGTGTCATACTTTCAGTGATGCTCTTTGACCTAGAATGCCTTAAACTTTCTCTCTTCAAAATTCAGTTCAAGCCATACATCCTCTAGAATGCACTGTTTGGCTGACCCTTCCTACTCCCTTCCTTACTTCCTGACAGTTGGAATTAGATGCTTCACTTTCCTGTTTCCATAGCACCTGTGCATAGGTGAAAGCTACAGGGAAACAGATATTGGTACATTAAGGACATTTCAAAAGATGAGATTTCTAATAATTACTTATCAAATAATGAATTCACTATTGCTGGAAATATTAGAGGAAAGGCATTTCCACTTAAAAAATTTGAATTAGATGACCTCATGGTCCCTTCAAACTTTATGAATCTATGTAAACATGAGGTTGATTTTATGAGGTCAGTGTATAGATTCCATGGTAAAATGTATTCACCATATGGAGATATTGGAATTAATTTAGTAGTGGTTAGTAAAGAGTTTTTTTGAAGATCTTATCAATATTGACATACTTGGATCTCTGCATTTCTGTTTTAATTTTTGTTCTTTTTCTGTGGAGGTCTTTTATTTGAGATGAAAAATTTGACTTTTTCTCAAGTTTACTTTTTAAATAATAGTAATATCTTCTTGCTTCTCTATGAATACAGAGCTATTTACTTTGCTATTTCACATGCATACTTTAATTTGCTTTACCTTTAATATAAATGCCATAAGCTCTACAGAGCAGGAATTAGATCAGGATTATAAAATTTATCCAAAAGCACATATTTAGTTACAAGGGGAACTGTACTAGAATGTAGCTTGCCCTTCATACAGGTTCCTAAGTATGTTTTAAAAAGGATACATCATAAGTGGAGAACGATGTTCCTAGAGGGAAATATTAATTGTTAAGTTTCCAGTTTATCCCATATTCATTTTTAGATTTAACACAATTACAGTAAAATTACCAATAAGAATTTTTTAGTGTGACACAGTGATTCTAAAATTTACTGTGACTAATAGAAAGGCAAGAGTATCTAAGAACTTAATGAGGAAAAAAGAGTAATAGAGAAAGCCATCAGTCATTAAAGTTTATTTAAAACATCAATAATTAAAACAGTATGATATTAATGTAAAAATAAGCAGATCAATGGAACAAAATAGATAACACAAAACAAACCCTCGAACTCATAAGGAGTATGTGGTAAAAGTGGAATAATAAATTATTGGAAACACAAAGATGAATTTTGAAAAAATCCTGCCGGGACAATTGATTATATTTTGGAAAATAAAACACTTATCTTTTTACTCTACCAAATAAGCCCTGGGAGAATAAAAGATATAATTATAACATAGTCAAATCAGAGAAACAAATACAAAAATATATACTTATCAATAATCATAGCTACCATTTATTTAGTGCTTACTTTATGTGAGGTAGTATGAAAAGACCATGTATTTATATTTATCTATATCTGTATCTATATCATCTATATATCAATACCTATTTATATAGATTTAAACTATCATTTAATTATTACCACAATACTGTGAAACAGGTACTATTATTTATACTCTTACTTTACAAATGAAGAAACAGAGACCCAAAGAGACAGGACCTTGCTTCTGGTAATATAACTAATCAGTGTCAGAACCAGAATTTGAGTTCAGACAGGTCTAATTCCAAGTCCTACTATATTCTACTGCTACAAGTATCTGATTGGGAGAGATCATTGTAAAGTCAGATACTACTGAAGGACAAAATATAAAAAATAAATATGTGTTTTATAAGATTTAAAGATTCTTTTGATGACAGGGCCAGGCACAATGTCAGTAGGATAGATGAAACACAGAATTCTTTGTTACTTACAGCTCCAAAGGAGAGAGGGCTGCAAAGCAGGGCCCTGAAGAAGATTACACCTGAGGACAAGGTAACAACAAGCTGGAGCCATAGGAGGCGGCTTATGTATGGCAAGTGAGGTGGGGTTAGCTATATTTCACTGTCTTCTTACAAAGTCACTAATTTGAATAGTTTGAATTTTGGTAGGCTCTGGGGCATAGGAGCTATCCCTATTTGTCTGGTACCTAGCCCCAGGTGATTAGTATTGTAGAATGTGAAAGCCCAGTTAAGGAAGATGCTGGGTGTGGACTTAATCAGATGCTCAAGAAGAAGAATTGACTGGTCTTGACCCAAACTAGGTTAAGGCAGCAGTTCCAAACAAGAAAAAAGTATATTAAAATACGTAAAACCTCTATAGAGCAAAATTTTATAAACAAAAACAAAGGGTGAAGTCCAAAAGTCATAGCAAAATAAGGATTAATAGAATAGCCTGGATCATAGATCATAGGTGGAAAAAAAACATGATATCCCCCAAATGCCAGGACTCTTTCACACTACATTAGTGATTCTATGAAGCAAGAGTGGGGGTGAGATCCTGTAGAAATTTCCAGGGCCTAGGGTTTTTTCAAATTAACATACTTCCTCTAAGTCCAGATTCTCTGATATGTGTTCTATGCCTCTACTTCCTACAGCTCCCAATACGTAGTGATCAATTTCCTAGAGAATCATTACAGGAAGAAAGACAATTACAAGAGAATGTTTTATGCATGTGAACAGTTTAGGTGGAAAACTATGGAGAACTATTGTATCAGGCTTACCTTTACACCACCTTTTCTACAGCCAGTCTAATAGAGAAACAAGGTAAAACTGAAAGCATACTGAGCCTGTGGGTTTTCAGCACCTCCTCACCCATATTCCTGTACTCATTAGCAACTCCCTGTAAGAAAAAATATCACTGAGACTTCTTCATTTTAGTTGCTTCTACTTTTTTTTAGTTGCTTCTACTTTTCTTTATGTATCTGGGAAGTGCCAATTTATGGGACAATCCCTGACAAAAATCTATTGGCACAAGGGCCTAAGTCATCTTTCTAAGTGAAGAAAGATTTGGAAGCATGTGAACCTCTGGAAAATGTGGTGTTTAATCACTTGGATTTTTCTGTAGACTCTTCATGTCACAGATTGCATCTTATGCACCTTATATGGGGGGCAGGAGGCTTCACTGTAAGTGAGGGAAAACATTAAAAATAGTTTTACTAAATAATGTGAAAAATATTGGGATATTCATATGAAGAAAAGTCTAAAATTTATATGATAGGGAGACATTGATTCCATTCCATGGTGAACATAGGCTGATTAAAGATTATTGAGGAATCCAAAGAACATGCACCATTATGGTATGAAATTGTGGCTTTAAGTAGATGTGACAAAGAATTCTGACAGAGAAAAGAGTGCCCACAGTCAGTTACTCTTCTGTGAACACAAGAAAAAGCATTAGTGTATATCACTGGAGGTAGAGGAGGCAGAACACAGAGAGCAGGGAAATGCAATCAACAATTTACAAGGTTCATGTGCATATATAAAACACCCCTGGGAACTTTTAGAAAATTTTGACTATTAGGACATTTAAAAGGGTGTCTGGAAATTCTGCATTAGCCAATCCAGAGAAAAAGCGAACCAATTATAAGTTAAGAGAAAGTATATAGATGATCCATTCCTTAAGAGTGGGAATTTAGCTGAATACCCTGTACTACTTTCAACTTTGAACTTGAAATTTAGAGTTCTCAATGTTAGGCTCAGCTGAGAAGACAAGCAAAATCCAGACAAACTGCTTCCATCCCTGTGCACAGACAAATTGATGCTTATCCTACAAAGTGCTTTCTCTGCCATGGCAAAGTTTAACATCTGATTGAAAAATCTCACAGTTTGTTAATCTTATGATAACCCCATAGCAGCAACTGTAATGCAGTCCCTCGGGGGGAAAAAGATTTCTAGGGAAATCAAATTTGATTTGATTTGAATTGTGGGATTTTTAAGAAAGTGTTTAATCCCTTTTGCTAATTGTGTTTTTCATTTTGGAAAATAATCATGGGTCAGTGAATCAATAACCCCTTCAGCCTTAAAGATGTATATTTCTGTTTGATGGATTCACCAATACAAAACTCTCAACATTTCAAATGGTTAATAATCCCAGGAAATTTCAGATTGATTACATTCTTTTCATAAACCAATCTGTTAAAGAGTTTGATAAAAATGATTAAGAAACCATGAATGCTATCATTCTGCTGGATCTGTTTTTAAGTTGAAACATTAAAGTAATTAAAAAGTACTCAATGAATTGGAAATCTCTTACAGTAATGCGAAGATGTTTTGCTTCTTCATGTTTCGCAAGGCTTTTAACTTTGTCTTCATCCATACCAATGACAATTTAAGAAATATGCACACATACACACACACACACACACACACTCACACACTCACATACACACACCTGATCATTCCAACATGGATATGAAGTTTCTATTTGTCCTGCTGTGGCTACTCTTTTGCCCCCTAGGAATTTCTATTCTCCCCAAAGATTTTTAAAAAATAAACAAAGGACAAGGTTTGCTGGAGATAATTACTTGTGTAAGGAATACAAATTTTGATGTTTAAGGGTTTGGAGAGGAATTTAGAAAGAAACACCAAACGCAGCTCTCAAATTCCTTTATGCCAATTCTCATACAGCCCTTAATCCTGGCATCATTCTAATGGCTGCTAGTGGCTCTTAAAGCCAGTGGTGGAAAAGAATGTATGGGGAAAGGGTAGCTGAACTGATTTAGGTCCTTCAGCTTCATTAATGAAGACATTAGCAATTTAATATTACAGAATTAACTAGTGGTGTGAGGCAAGGTGGCAGAAGAGTAGGGGACCTCGTTTCATCTGGTCCCTTGAATTTAGCTGGATAACTATCAAACCATTCTGAACACCCATGAATTCAGCCTGAGATGTAAGAAAATATATCTGAAACTCTATAAGTAGAAAAGCAACTGTTTTTTGCAAGGTAGGAGGTGCAGAGACATAAATCTGAGGGGAGATAGCAGAAGATAAAGGGAGAGGGAAGGGAGCCTCCAGAAGTCAGCTTCCAGAAAGTGACATGGACTTGGAGGGCAAAATCAGAACCCCTAGAAATCTGCTCCAGTGAGAGACATCCCTGTCTGAAAGGGGCTCAGGGGATGAAAAGGATAGAATTCTACGTGGGTCAGTGTGGTCTCAGGATCCCAGGAGTCACAGAACTAATGGGGGTGCCTGAGCCAGTAGAGTGTCCAAGCAGTGGAGTAGGGAAATAGGTTATAGTCAGCGAGCCTAGGAGGGGACTCTCAACTCAGGTCACCATAAACTGCTAGTGGGGCTTTTCAGGAGACCACTCTCCACCTGAAAATCCTGAAAAGGACTGGAATGCATGGATCATCTGCCATCCCCCAGGAGGGGTGAAATGGGTGTGCCCACGACTGGGTGGCAGCCCTGGAAAGGACAATAAGGTGACATTCAGCCATCCCCCAGGAGCGGCAGAGCAGGTACATGTAGGAGCCTGAGACTACTCTCAGCTCCAGGGCACACAAAAGGCAGTAACAAAGTCTCTTGGACTCCCCCCAGGAGGATTGCTATGGACACACACCACAGGAGTCTGCAGAGTTTGGCACACACAAAAGTGAAGACTGTTCCAGAGGGTTTACTGAGGTGGGGAGACCATGATCTTATGGCTCTGGGGTTGGAGATCAGGGCACGGCTATTTTTATTCTGATCCTCTAAAGAGACACAGAAAGCCCTCAGGGAAGAAAAGCCAAACAGAGGACCAGTTTACACTGATCCCAGCCCCCTGGCAAGGGGTGGTGCAACTCCGCCCAGGCAAAGACACCTGAAAAGCAGCACAGCAGGTCCCTCCCCCAGAAGACCTACTGGAAGAATAGGTGGACAACTAGTTTATGGAACCCACAAGACTGTAAAACTCCAGCGCCAGGGGAAAATCATATATTGAGCTCGAGGTTTTTTCTCATAATTCGTTTATCTTTCAGTCTAAAATTTTCTATTTATTTTTTTTTCCATTGTAACTAGTTTCTTATATAACCAACTCTCTTTGTAAGTTCCTTTTTTAACTTTTATTTTTTACATCTACATATTATAGATATATGCTTTATTTTTGTCCTTTTTCACTCTATTCAATTTTATTTTGGTATATATATGTTTTGCTTTCTTTGCAATTTGGGGATTTAGTGTCTTCTAACACACAGAACAAAATTCACTCAGGAATAAGTGGATCATCCTGCTTTGTCCATCCTGTGAGATTATATTCTCTCCCCCCTCCCTTTTCTTTCCTCTTTCTTTTCTTTTTTGTTTTGTTTTCTTTTGGTTTTGTTTGTGTTTTTTTTTTTTTTTTGACAGCTTTGGAATTCTCTACTGTGTACTTTGCTTGGGTCATGGTTGATATTTTTGATTCTGCTCACTTGCTCACCCATTTTCTCTGGGCAAAATGACTAGAAGGAGGAATTCACAACAAAAGAAAAACCAGAGGTAATGTTTTCTGCCACAGATCTAATCAATATGGATATAAGTAAGATGTCAGAGATGGAATTCAGGATAACAATAATAAAGTTAATAGCTGGGCTTGAAAAAAGCATAGAAGACAGTAGAGAAACTCTTAGTGCAGAAATGAGAGTGAATTAGGCTGAACTTAAAAATGCTATAACAGAGATGCAGTCTAAATTGGATGCTCTAACAGCTAGAGTGAATAAGGCAGAAGAGAGAGTAAGTGATCTAGAAGACAGGTTGATGGAAAGTAAGGAAGTTGAGGAAAAGAGAGAAAAATAACTCAGAGCACATGAAGAAAGGGTTCAAGAAATTAATGATGCCCTGAAATGAACAAATGTCAGAATTATTGGGGTATCTGAGGGTGAAGTGGGGGGCAGAAGGTATCTTCAAGCAAATCATAGCTGAGAATTTCCCTAGTCTGGGGAAGGAAACAAGGACTCATGTCCAAGAGGCAGAGAGAACCCCTCACAGAATCAATAAAACTAGATCAACACCCCGACATAGAATAGTGAAGCTTGCAAATTTTAGAGATAAAAGAGAATCCTGACAGCAGCTCAAGACAAGAGCCTCCTTACCTACAGAGGGAGAAACATCACACTAACATCAGACCTATCCACAGAAACCTGGCAGGCCAGAGAGGGCTGGCATGATATATTCAAGGTACTAAATGAGAAGAACATGCAGCCAAGAATACTTTATCCAGCAAGGCTGTCATTCAGAATGGAAGGGGAGATAAAGAGCTTCCGGGACATACAGAAACTGAAAGAATATGTGACCACCAACCCAGCCCTGCAACAAATATTAAGGGGGATCCTGTAAGCGAAGAGAGAGTGCAAGAATAACATAAACTGGAAAGAAACAGAGACAATCTACAGAAACAGGGACTGTACAGGCAATACAATGGCAATAAATTCATATATTTCAATAGTTACAATGAATGTAAATAGTCTAAATGCTCCAATCAAAAGACACAGAATATCAGATTGGATAAAAAAGCAAGACCCATCCATATGCTGTCTACAAGTCTACAAGAGACACATTTTAGACCTAAAGACACCTCCAGACTGAAAGTGAGGGGTGGAAGACAATTTACCATGCTAATGGACATCAAAAGAAAGCTGGGGTAGCAATTCTCATATCAGATGAATTAGATTTTAAACCAAAGACTGTAGTAAGAGATGAAGAGGGACACTATATCATACTTAAAGGGTCTATCCAAAAGGAAGATCTAACAATTGTAAATATTTATGCCCCCAACATGGGAGCAGCCAATTATATAAATCAGTTAGTAAGCAAAGTAAAAAAACACATTGATAATAATACACTAATAGAGGGGACTTCAATACCCCACTCACACCAATGGACAGGTCATCTAAGAAAGAGATCAACAAAGAAACAAAGGTGGTGAATGACACACTGGACCAGATGGACTTCACAGATGTATACAAAACATTCCATCCTAAAAAAAAAACAAAAAACAAACAAACAAACAAAAACAGAACACTCATTCTTCTCAAGTGCACATGGAATATTCTCCAGAATAGATCATATACAGGGTCATAAATCAGGTCTCAAATGATACCAAAAGCTTGAGATTATTCCCTGAATATTTTCAGACCACAATGCTTTGAAACTTGAACTCAATCACAAGAGGAAATTTGGAAGGAACTCAAACACTTGGAGATTAAAGAGCATCCTGCTAAAGAACAAATGGGCTAACCAGAAAATTAAAGAAGAGTTTTTAAAAAATCATGGAAGTTAATGAGAATGAAAACACATCTGTTCAAAACCTTGGGGACACAGCAAAGGCAGTCCTAAGAGGGAGGTATACTACAATACAAGCCTCTCTCAAAAAATTAGAAAAACCTAAAATACACAAGCTAACCTTTCACCTAAAGGACCTGGAAAAAGAACAGCAAATAAAGACTAAACTGAGCAGGAGAAGAGAAATAATAAAGATTAGAGCAGAAATCAATGAAATAGAAACCAGAAGAACATAGAATAGGTCAACAAAACTAGAAACTGGTTCTTTGAAAGAATTGATAAGATTGACAAACCTCTGGCCAGACTTATCCAAAAGGAAAGAGAAAGGACCAAATTAATAAAATCATGAATGAAAAGGGAGCGATCATGACCAACACCAAGGAAATACAGAAAATTATAAGAATGTATTATGAGCAACTATATGCCAAAAAATTAGGCAATCTGGAAGAATTGGATGCATTCCTAGAAACTTATAAACTACCAAGACTGAAACAGGAAGAAATAGAAAATCTGAACAGACCAATAACCAGCAAGGAAATTGAAACAGTAATCAAAAAACTCCTAAAAAACAAGAGTCCATGGCCAGATGGCTTCCCAGGGGAATTCTACAAAACATTTAAAGAAGAAATAATACCTAGTCTGCTGAAGCTGTTTCAAAAAATAGAAATGGAAGGAAAACTCTCAAACTCATTCTATGAGGCCACCATTACCTTGATCCCAAAACCAGACAAAGACCCCACCAAAAAGAGTTACAGACCCATATCCCTGTTGAACATGGATGCCAAAATACTTACCAAGATACTACCAATAAGATCCAACAGTATATTAAAAGGATTATTCACCACGACCAAGTGGTGAATGGGATACAAGGGTGGTTCAACATTTGCAAATTAATCAATGTGATAGATCACATTAATTAAAGAAAAGATGAGAACCATAGGATCATCTTAATTGATGCAGAAAGAGCATTTGATAATGTACAGAATACTTTCTTGATTAAAACTCTTCACAGTGTAAAGATAGAGGGAACATATATCAATATCATAAAAACCATCCATGAAAAGCCCACAGAGAACATAATTCTCAATGGGGAAAAACTGAGAGCTTTTCCCTAAGGTCAGGAAAACGACAGAGATGCCCACTCTCACCAATATTGTTCAACATTGTACTAGAAGTCCTATCCTCAGCAATCAGACAAAAAAGAAATAAAAGGCATTCAAATTAGCAAAGAAGTCAAACTCTAACTTTTCACAAATGACATGATACTTATGTAGAAAACCCAAAAGACTCCACCCCAAAATAGCTAGAATGCATACAGCAATTCAGCTATGTGGCAGGACACAAAATCAATGCACAGAAGTCAGTTTCATTCCTATACACTATCAATGTGACTGAAGAGAAATTAAGGAATTGGTCCCATTTAAAATTGTACCAAACAGGGAGGCCTGGGTGGCTCAGTTGGTTGAGTGACTGCCTTCGGCTCTGGTCATGATCCTGGAGTCCTGGGATCAGGTCCTGCATTGGGCTCCCTGCTCAGTGGGGAGTCTGCTTCTCCCTCTGACCCTCCCCCCTCTCGTGTTCTCTCTTTCTCTCTCTCAAATGAATAAATAAAACTCTTTTAAAAAAATAAATAAATGAAATTGCACCAAACATCATAAGATACCTAGGAACAAACCTAACCAAAGAGGCAAAGAATCTGTACTCTAAAAACTACAGAACACTTATGAAAGACATTGAGGAAGACACAAAAAGATGGGGAAAAATTCTATATTCATGGATTGGAAGAATAAATATTGTTAAAATAACTATGTTGCCCAGTGCAATCTACACATTCAATGCAATCCCTATCAAAATACCATCAACTTTTTTCACAGAACTGGAACAAATAATCCTAAAATTTGTTTGGAACCAGAAAAGACCCCAAATAGCCAGGGGAATGTTGAAAAACAAAACCAAAGCTGGGGGCATCACAATATCTGACTTTGAGCTACATTACAAAGCTGTAATCATCAAGACAGTATGGTACTGGCACAAAAACAGACACATTAATCAATGGAACAGAATAGAGAATCCAGAACTCTATGGTCAACTAATCTTTGACCAAGCAGGAAAGAACATCCAGTGGAAAAAAAACAGTCTCTTCAATAAATGGTGCTGGGATAACTGGAAAGCCACATGCAGAAGAATGAAACTGGACCATTGTCTTACACCATACACACAGATAAACTCAAAATGGATGAAAGACCTCAATGTGAGACAGGAGTCCATCAAAATCCTAGATGAGAACACAGGCAATACCTCTTTGAACTCAGCCACAACAACTTCTTGCAAGACATGTCTCTAATGCAAGGGAAACAAAAGCAAAAATGAACTATTGGGACTTTATCAAGGTTAAAAGCTTCTGCACAGCAAAGGAAACAGTCAATAAAACTAAGAGGCAACTGACAGAATGGGAGAAGATATTTGCAAATGACATATCAGATAAAAGGCTAGTTTCCAAAATCTGTAAAGAACTTATCAAACTCAACACTCAAAGAACAAATAATCCAATCCAGAAATGGCAGAAGACATGAACAGACATTTTTGCAAAGAAGACACCCAATTGGCCAACAGACACATGAAAAATTGCTCAATATCACTCAGCATCAGGGAAATCTAAATCAAATCCTCAATGAGATACCACCTCACACCAGTCAGAATGGTTAAATTAACAGGTCAGGAAACGACAGATGTTGGCAAGGATGTGGAGAAAGGGGAACCCTCGTACACTCTTGGTAGGAATGCAAGCTGGTGCAGCCACTCTGGAAAACAGTATGGAGGTTCCTCAAACCAAAGGGGCACATGCACCACAATTTTAATAGCAGCAATGTCCACAATAGCCAAATTGTGGAAGGAGCCAAGATGCCCTTCAACAGATGAATGGATAAAAAAGACATGGTTTATATATACAATGGAATATTACTCAGCCATCAGAAAGGATGAATACATACCATTTATATTGACATAGATGGAACTGGAATGTATTATATTAAGTGAAATAAGTCAATCAGAGAAAGACAATTATCATATGGTTTCTCTCATATGTGGGATATAAGAAATAGCCCAGAGGATCATAGGGGAAGGGAGGGAAAACCAAACGGGAAGAAATCAGAGAGGAAGACAAACCATGAGAGACCCTTGACTCTGGGAAAAAAACTGAGGGTTACGGAAGGGGGATGGGTTAGGGGGGCATGGGGTAACTGGGTGATGGGCATTAAGGAGGGCACATGATGTGATGAGCACTAGGTTTTATACAGAACTGATGAATCATTGAGCAGTACATCTAAAACTAGTGATTTACTACATGTTGGCTAATTGAATTTAAATTAAAAAAATAGGAATTGGGTAATTTTTGTTTCTTTATCTGCTTTGTTTCATTTCTTTGTTGCTTTGATTTTCCTTTATTTTTGCTTTGGTAACTCTTTCTAACAACTGTTAGTACTTCTATCCTGTCAGATAGACTAGAAAGTGGATGTGTAGACACTCAAGCAGGGAGATTGGACCAAAATGTCCAGACCATTGTCCTATTAGAAGAGAGAACAATGGCCCCAGCTACCAGGAAAATAGGTTCTAATTCTGCTTTTCCACAAGTCTCCTTGTGCTGTTATTTCCTCATCTGCAAAATGGGCAAAATAATATTGGCCATATCATTATTGATATTGTGAGGTTTAACTGAGATGAAGGGTGTTGAAATGTTTTGCAACCTATAAAAATGTATAAACAGTGTTGTCATCTTAGGAAAGAGAGAAGAGGGGATAAAAGAGCCAAGGGTCTTGGCATTTTCCTTATTCTTATTGAGTTTAACAAAGGATAAAGGGAGTGAATGAAAGCAAGCATATCTATCATAAATAAAATTGTGAAATTTGGTTTAGTAGCAGCAAGTCACACACACACATTATTAAGGTACTTTTCCTAGAGATGTTGTCTCTCAGTAATTTGTTAACTAAGGACCTTTTGATTCAACTAGTTTTATAATATAAATAATAAAGGATACCACTCCTGGAGGTGCTTTTATTATGTTTAACCTTATATTTAAAACTTTCTGAATTTTTCTGGTTATAGACTCTGATTACTGATTCTTTTTAAAATACCTATAGTGAATGAACTGCTTCCAGAAGGCTTTTGTTTTTCCTCTAAATCTTTAAAACTTCATGTTTTAAAAAGTTCCACACATATAGATAACTAACCCAATCATCCCCAGACACAGAAAAACCCTCTTCCTAATGTTTCACATTTTGTCTTTGATATTTTATTCTTTTGATATTTCCAATGTAGTTCTCATTGGCATTATTTAAACCATATACTTGTTTTTCTTAAAGTATATACACATGCTTTAGCTCAAAATTCCAGACAACAGCATAAATGATCCTAGAATATAGACTCTGGAGACATACAGATTTAGGTTTCGTATACTAACTTCATCACACATTAACTGTGTGACCTTAGGTTAGTTACTTAACCTCTCTGAACTTCACTTTGGGTCGTAGTAATGCCTGCTTCACAGGGTTAATGAAAATCTTAAAAGATAAATATGTTAAATTTACACTGCAGGGTCTGACAACTAAAAGGTAACAGACAAATATTACTATTAGTATAATAAATATAGGCTGGATTAAACAATGAGCATGTTCAATTGTTTGGCAGATATCCTTGGTAACTCACTACATTTTAGGATTTAAAATCCATAGTTTCTATTGCTTATGTGCTTTCATGTTTATTTCTGTAGGTTCTATGACTACTAGTTTCTCACCCTTACAGTCCAATTCAACAGAATTTTTTTTCATTTAAATTCAATTAATTAATATATAATGTATTATTTATTTCAGGGGTACAGGTCTCTGATTCATCAGTCTAATATAGTACCCAGTGCTCATTACAACACATACCCTCCCCAATGTCCATCACACAGTTACCCCATTCCCCCACCCCCCACCCCTCCAGCAACCCTCAGTTTGTTTCCTAAGATTGAGTCTCTTATGATTTGTCTCCCTCTCCTATTTCATCTTTTTTCATTTTTTCCTCTCTTCCCCTATTATTCACTGCACTATTTCTTATATTCCACATATTAGCGAGATCTTATGGTAATTTTCTTTCTCTGATTGACTTATTAGGCTTAGCATAATACACTCTTGTTCCATCCATGTCATTGCAAATGGCAAGATTTCAATTTTTTTGGTGCTGCATAATATTCCATTGTATATATATACCACATCATCTCTATCCATTCATCTGTTGATGGACATCTAGGCTCTTTCTATAGTTTGGCTATTGTGGACATTGCTGCTATAAACATTGGGGTGCATGTGCCCCTTTGGTTCACTACATTTGTATCTACATTTGTATCTTTGGGGTAAATACCCAGTAGTCCAATTGCTGGGTCATAGGGTAGCTCTAGTTTTAACTTTTTGAGGAACCTCCATACTGTTTTCCAGAGTGGCTGCACCAGCTTGCATTCCTACCAAGAGTGTACGAGGGTTCCCCTTTCTCCACATCCTCACCAACATCTGTTATTTCCTGACTTGTTAATTTTAGCCATTCATTTGTATTTCCCTGATCCTGAGTGATATTGAGCAATTTTTCATGTGTCTGTTGGCCAATTGGGTGTCTTCTTTGCTGAAATGTCTGTTCATGTCTTCTGTCCATTTCCTGATTGGATTATATGTTCTTTTTGTGTTGAGTTTGATAAGTTCTTTATAGATTTTGTATTCTAGCCCTTTATCTGATATGTCATTTGCAAATATCATCTCCCATTCTGTCGGTTGCCTTCTAGTTTTTTTGACTGTTTTGCAGTGCAAAAGCTTTTTACCTTGATGAAGTCCCATCATTTTTGCCTTTGTTTCCCTTGCCTTTAGAGATGCGTCTTGCAAGAAGTTGCTGTGGCTGAGTTCAAAGAGGTTATTGCCTGTGTTCTCATCTAGGATTTTGATGGACTCCTGTCTCACATTGAGGTCTTTCATCCACTTTCATCCATTTTGAGTTTATCTGTGTGTATGGTGTAAAACAATGGTCCAGTTTCATTCTTCTGCATGTGGCTTTCCAGTTATCCCAGCACCATTTATTGAAGAGACTGTCTTTTTTCCATTGGATGTTCTTTCCTGCTTGGTCAAAGATTAGTTGACCATAGAGTTCTGGATTCTCTATTCTGTTCCATTGATCAATGTGTCTGTTTTTGTGCCAGTATCATACTGTCTTGATGAAGTCCCAATAGTTCATTTTTGCCTTTGTAATGTAGCTCAAAGTCAGATATTGTGAAGCCCCCAGCTTTGGTTTTGTTTTTCAACATTCCCCTGGCTATTTGGGGTCTTTTCTGGTTCCAAACAAATTTTAGGATTATTTGTTCCAGTTCTGTGAAAAAAGTTGATGGTATTTTGATAGGGATTGCATTGAACGTGTAAATTACTCTAGGTAGCATAGACAAGTATTTTGGTAAGAATTTTTGCCTCCAAGTTCATCAGGGATATTGGTCTGTAATTCTTTTTGGTGGGGTCTTTGTCTGGTTTTGGGATCAAAGTAATGCTGGCCTCATAAAAAGAGTTTGGAAGTTTTCCTTCCATTTCTATTTTTTGGAACATTTTCAGAATAATAGGTATTATTTCTTCTTTAAATGTCCGGTAGAATTCCCTTGAGAAACCATCTGGCCCTGGGCTCTTGTTTGTTGGGAGATTTTTGATTACCATTTCAATTTCCTTGCTGGTTATGGGTCTGTTCAGGTTTTCTATTTCTTCCTGGTTCAGTTTTGCTAGTTTATACATCTCTAGGAATGTATCAATTTCTTCCAGATTGTCTAATTTGCTGGCATATAGTTCCTCATAATGTGTTCTTATAATTGTATTTCTTTGGTGTTGGTTGTAATTCTCCTCATTCATTATTTTATTTATTTGGGTCTTTTCTCTTTTCTTTTTGATAAGTTTGGCCAGGGGTTTATCAATCTTATTAATTTTTTCAGGAAACAGCTCCTAGTTTCTTTGATCTGTTCTATTGTTTTTTTGGTTTCTACTTCATTGATTTCTGTTCTAATATTTATCATTTTTCTTCTCCTGCTGAGTTTAGGCTCTATTTATTTTTCTTTCTCCAGCTTCTTTAAGTGTAGGGTTAGGTTGTGTATTTGAGACCTTTCTTGTTTTTTGAGAAAGGCTTGCAGTGCTATATATTTACCTCTTAGGACCACCTTTGCTGCATCCCAAAGATTTTGAACAGTTGTGTTTACATTTTCATTTGTTTCCATGAATTTTTTAAATTCTTCTTTAATTTCCTGGTTGACCCATTCATTCTTTAGTAAGATGCTCTTTAGCCTCCATGTATTTGAGTTCTTTCCAACTTTCCTCTTGTGATTAATTCCAGGTTCAAAGCACTGTCATCTGAAAATATGTAGGGAATAATCCCAATCTTTTGGTACCAGTTGAGATCTGATTTGTGACCCAGGATATGATCTATTCTGGAGAATGTTCCATGTGCACTCAAGAAGAATGTGTATTCTGTTGCTTTGGGATAGAATGTTCTGAATATATCTGTGAAGTCTGTCTGGTCCTGTGTGTCATTCAAAGCCATTTTTCCTTGTTGATCTTTTGCTTAGATGATCTGTCCATTGCAGTGAGCAGGGTGTTAAAGTCCCCTACTATTACTGTGTTATTTTCAATGTGTTTCTTTGATTTTGTTATTAATTGGCTTATATAATTGGCTGCTCCCCTGTTAGGGACATAAATATTTACAATTGTTAGATCTTCTTGTTGGATACACCACTTAATTAAGATATAGTGTCCTTCCTCATCTCTTATTACAGTCTCTGGTTTAAAATCTAATTTGTCTGATGTAAGGATTGCCACCCCAGATTTCTTTTGATGTCCAGTAGCATGATAAATTGTTTTCCACCCCTTCACTTTAAATCTGGAGGTGTCTTTGGGTCTAAAATGAGTCTTTTGCAGACAGCATATCAATTGGTCTTGCTTATTTTATCCAACCTAATACCCTGTGTCTTTAGATTGGGGCATTTAGCTCATTTACATTCACGGTAACTTTTGAAACGTATGAATTTAGTTCCATTGTATTGCCTGTAAGGTGATTGTTACTGTATATTGTCTGTGTTTCTTCCCAGTCTATGTTATTTTTGGGCTCTCTCTTTGCTTAGAGTACCTCTTTCAATATTTCTCATAGGGTTGGTTTGGTGATTACAAATTCTTTTAGTTTGTTTGTCCCAGAAACTTTTTATCACTCCTTCTATTTTGAATGACATCCTAGCTGAATAAATTATTCTTGGCTCCATATTTTTTTCTCATTTAGCACCCTGAATATACCATGCCAGTCCTTTCTGGCCTGCCAGGTCTCTGTGGATAGGTCTGCTGCCAGTCTAATGTTTCTACCCTTGTAGGTTACAGCCCTCTTTTCCCGAGCTGCTGTCATGATTTTCTCTTTGCTCTGATATTTGCCAGTTTCACTATGATATGTCAGGGTGTTGACCTATTTTTATTGATTTTGAGGAAGGTTCTCTGTGCCTCCTGGATTTTGATGCCTGTTTCCTTCCCCAGATTAGGGAAGTTATCTGCTGTAATTTGCTCCAATATACCTTCTGACCCTCTCTCTATTTTGTCTTCTTCTGGGATCTTAATTATTCTAATATTTTTCATCTTTATGGTATCACTTATCTCTCGAATCCTACCCTTGTGATCCAGTAGTTGTTTATTTCTCTTTTTCTCAGCTTCTTTATTCTCCATCATTTGGTCTTCTATCTCACTGATTCTCTCTTCTGCCTCATTTATCCTAGCAGTTAGAACCTCCATTTCTGATTGCATCTCATTAATAGCCTTTTTTATTTCGATTTGGTTAGATTTTAGTTCTTTTATTTCTCCAGAAAGCGATTCTTTAGTTTCTTCTATGTTTTTTTCAAGCCTCAACTAGTATGTTTATAATCATTATTCTGAACTCTAGTTCTGACATCTTATTTATATCCATACTGATTAGGTCCCTGACAGTCAGTACTGCCTCTTATTCTCTTTTTTGTGGTAAGTTTTTCCTTCTTGTCATTCTGTTCAGGGAAGAATAGATGAATGACAGAGCAAACTACTAAAATGGCAACAAAGACCCCAGAGAAATATACACTAAACAAATCAGAAGACACCTGAAACTGGGAAAAACAAAAAACAAGCAAACAAAAAAAGAGAATATAATCAGACAGGTGAGCAGAATAGAGCAATACACTGAATTGTGTGTGTATTTTAGTCTGCTTTTTAGAAAACTAGGTACCAAATTTGTAATGAAAGAAAAACTTATATATGTACAAAAATAAAATTAAATGCAATGAAAAGATAGAATGTAACTGTAAAAATGGAAATTAGAAGACAAGAAAAAACAAAAGAGAAAGAAAACAACAACAACCAAAAGGAAGGGATATAAACAGGTGAACAGAACAGAGCAATACATTATCTCCTGAATGTATTTTGGTCAGTTTGTTATAGGAAACTATATCTCAAAATTGTAAAGGAAGAAAAACTTATATATACAAAAATAAAATTAAATACATTGAAAGGATAGAAGGTAACTGTAAGATGAAAATTTAAAAAAAGACTTTAACAAAACCAAACAAAAAAAAAAAAAAGGAAGAAGAAAAAAAGAGAAAGGGAGAGAATATGATCAGGGTTGTGAATAGAACAGAGCCATACACTAGATTTTCAGTGTATTTTGGTCTGTTAAAAGAAACTGCATTCTAAAATTTTAAACTAAGAAAGACTTATATATATGCAAAAACAAGATTAAATACAATGAAGGAATGGAATGTTACTGTAAAAATAAAAATTAAAAAAGATTTTTAAAAAAAGAGTTGATGAAATAAGTTGCTTGAAAAAAGAAAAAAATTAAAAATAAAATAAAATAAAGTTGAAAGAGTAAAGAATCATAGGAAAAAAAGCCATGGGTTCTCGGTTTTATTCCCTAGCCCTGGAGTTTTGCAGTTTTCACTGATCGGTAAACTTGGTCTTGGCTGGATGTTCTTGCTTATCTTCTAGGGGAGAGGCTTGTTGCATTAATTCTCAAATGTCTTTGCCCCAGGTGGAATTGCACTGCCCTTGCCAGGGGACAGGCTAACTAATCTGCTCTGGTTTGCTCTATGTAGTTTTTGTGACCTGAAGGCTTTCCTTGCCAATTTAGAGGATAAGAATGGAAATGGTGGCCTCCCAATCTCTGGCCACAGAGCTGAAAGCTCGGAGCCCCACTCCTCAGTAAGCCTTCAGAGAAAAGCAGTCAATCACTCCAGTCTCTCTGGTCTCCAACCACACTCCGTGCTCACCTGGCTTGTGACTGAGTGTTTCTGTCACACAACCCCATTTCGAGTCTCCAAACCTAGCAGATTCCTCCCCCAGGGAAAGTAGGGGGTTCTCCCTGGTTCTGCCTCTTGTTGGTTCCCTGTTCAAAGTGCAGTGGCCTGACTGTGCCTCGATTCACAGTTTATGGCAACCCAGAGCTGAAATCCCAGTCCTGGGCTCACTCTTTGCAGCCAGCTTCGCTGCTCCAATACTTGGGAGCACTGCTGCACTCAGGGACCCCAGGTCTTCCTGTCACCCTGAGGATCCTGAGACCACACTGACCCAGCAAGAGTCCCCACCCCCCTGCTTAGCTACCTGAGTGATGTCCCTCACCAGAGCAGTCTTCTAAAAGTTCTGATTTTGTACTCCACTGCTCTATCACTTGCTGGTAGCCGGCTGACGGAGGCTCCAATCCCCTGTGGTCTATCTTTCCATATATCACCTCAGATTCACTTCTCTGTACCTCCTACCTTGCAGAAACTGGTCACTTTTCTATTTGTAGTGTTGCAGCTATTCTTTTCTTCTATCCTTGCATTGAGTTCACAGGTGTTCAGAATGGTTTGATAGTTATCTAGCTGAATTCCTTTTTTTTTTTTTTTAAGATTTTATTTATTTATTTCACAGAGAGAGACATAGCGAGAGAGGGAACACAAGCAGGGGGAGCAGGAGAGGGAGAAGCAGGCTTCCTGCCGAGCAGGGAGCCCAATGCAGGGCTTGATCCCAGGACCCTGGGATCATGACCTGAGCCGAAGGCAGACGCTTAAGGACTGAGCCACCCAGGCGCCCCTATCTAGCTGAATTCTTGAGACCAAATGAAATTAAGATCTATTCCTCTGCCATCTTGGACTCCTCAATCTCAACAGAAAATTATTGAACACACACTGAGAGCCAGTCACTGCATTAAATGCTATATATTAAAAGATGAATAAGGCACAAATGTTGCATTCAAGGAGCTTTTTAGGATCTAGAAGTGAAGACACTCATTTTACCTATCTTAGCACTGAGGGAAAGTGAAAAATAGTGATGATTATCACCTAAATTATGTTTACATTTTGATAAATGGCATCTAAGATTCTTCTTTATTTGTTAAAGTATAGAAAAATGAAAAATACCCATTATTTTTTGCTTTTCATTAATCTACTTGTGTGTGCAGACAATGAACATCAGAGAAACAAGGCACCCACCAACATTATATTATAAATTCTCTCAGTATTTCTTCTGTGTTTTTATTGCTTTTCTGTGTGTGTTGACATTTTCATGTGAATAAAATATAGCCCCACAGTCAAGTTGTTCTTAAGGTTTACAAAAGGAAAAGTCATTCAGTAGACATTTAAAAAAAAAAAAAAGGTAAAAGAAGGACACCTGGGTGGCTCAGTCTGTTAAATGTCTACCTTTGGCTCAGGTCATGATCCCAGGGTCCTGGGATCAAGCCTTGAGTCGGGGTCCCTGCTCAACAGGGAGTCTGCTTCTCCTTCTCCCTCTGCCCCTCCCTCCACCCGTGCTCTCTCCCTCCATCTCAAATAAATAAATAAATAAATAATCTTATAAAAATGTAAAAAAAATGATAGAAACCAATCTACTTCCGATATACATTTGAGTGTTCTTTTCTCACTTTGATTAAAACTGCATGCAATAGTGCATTTGAGAAATATCATTTTCCTGTCATTATTTTCAAAAAAAAAAAAAAAGGAGGTAGGCCAGTTGAGTAACCACACATCATCCATCTGCCTTGGGTTACTAGAAAATTTTCTAAGGGATAAAAATATTGGTCTAAGTATATAGTAGCTGATCAGACCATAAATGTGTTCTGCTAGATTCATATTCTTAATGGAAAGAATCCAAATCCTTAGACAGAGCATAGGATTAGTTGTATAAGCCATTTGGGTATCATCCAACACCGGAGTTCTGAGCTGAGTGGGGACATTCCCTGGGTTCCTTCTGATACAGATCCTTATGACTTCAACTCCAGATTATGTCCAGTACTGGAAGAATCCCAGTGTAGCATAAAAACTAAGAATTCAGACTTTGAAGATAGACAGTTGGTATGAATCTTGGCCCTTGCCACTTTCTATCTGTATGAACTTGCACAAATTACCTTTCTATGCCTGTTTTTCCACCTTTGATAATAAGAGCACCTACTTCATAGGGTTATTGTGAATTTAAAAATGTTAATACATGTAACAAATTAGACATATGCTTAGCATGTAGGAAGTGTTAACTGGTCTTACCAGTAGCTTGAATTGTTTAATTGAAAGTCTTGTCTAGATTTTTGATTTTTTTTTCAAAAATCAGGGTTTTTTTATTTTTTTAAAACAATGTTTTTACATTTTTTAATTAAAATTATTTATTTATTTATTTGAGAGAGAGAGAGCACAAGCAGGGGGAGCAACAGAAGGAGAAGGAGAACCAGACTCTCCCTGAGCAGGAAGCTAAACACAGGGCTTGATCCCAGGACCCTGGGATCACAACCCGAGCCAAAGGCAGATGTTTGACTGAGCCACCCAGGGCCCCTCAAAATAAGTTTTAATTAGTCAGTGATTAGTAACTACTAGGTTCTCACCCTGTGATCAGTACTATGTTACCTGCTAAGAAAAAGCACAAAAACTCAAGTGCTGGAATGGTCATGGCAGGTATACGTATATTCTGATTTTGATGTAGGCTACTTTCTGAAAGTGAGGAGCAATGAGATGTTCCACATTTTACGAACTGTTCTAAAAGGTGGCTTTTTTTTCCTGCTTTCCCTCCCTTCTTCCCTCCCTCCCTCCCTTTCTTCCCTCCTTCCTTCCTATTTCTTTCTTTCTTTCTTTCTCTCTCTCTCTTTCTTTCTTCTTTCTTTCTTTCCCTTTCTTTCTTTCTTCTTTCTTTCTTCTTTCTTTTCTTTCTTTCTTTCTTTTTTTCTTTCTTTCTTTCTTCTTTCTTCCTCTATTATTATTTAACTTTAGGGAAACCACATCACAGCATGGCTTTGCTCCATGTTTGCTCTCTTTCTGTCTCTCTCAATCTCTTTCTCTGTCTTTCCTTCTCCTTCTCCCTCTCCTTTTCTTTCTCCCTCCCATCCTCTCTTTTCACTCTTGTAAGTAGAGTTTTGTTAGATTTCCAGTCTGTTTAGAAATTCTGTGTCTTCAACAGTCACTCTCATTGAATATCCAAAGCTTGATATTATTTCCAAAGCCTTCAAGCAGCTTTCATTGTAGATATACTTACATTCACATGGATGACTTTCTATAACTCTTTTGACCCTATGTTTGAAGGTTCTTCTTTAAAAATGCTGTGTAAGCAGGTTAAGTATTAGAAGCTTCTGCACCCCTGTACTATGTTCTATTGCATTTTTTTCCTTAGTTTTGGGAGATACAGTTGTTTTTAATTTCCCTATTTAGGGGATTTTCTCCTATGTTCTCCAGGGTACTTACCACACCAGTGACTTTCATCTCAAAATGCTGACAAGACTTTGATGTGTTCACATATTTTGAGCATAGTCAGCCTCTGAGCTATTTCACATTTTATACCTGTTGTAGCCTGATGAAATTGATTTGCCTCTGAATGTAGATGCTCAGATTCTCCCTTTGATTTTTCAAGGCATATCAAGAATCTTTCTTGTTTTATCTCTGCTTGAATCTATCAACTGCCATGACCTGTCCTTAAATTCTGGCTTCAATTAAGGACTATTTTAGTTAGCATTGAAATTAAAATTTGTTCCAAAGATGAAGTGGGACAATGGGGTTCAATGAGAGCACCCCTCAGTATATTCTCCTACTACATATAAATGAGAAGCACTTGCCTCACTTGTGACAAAGAAGGATATGACATTGTGAGGTTGTGGAGAGAAATGATTATCTTTTTCTCTTGTCTTCCTGAGCAAAATTATCTCATGATCTATTGAAAAAAAATAAAATTCTGCCTTTCACTTACAGTCAGAAAGAAATATCTGACCTGAATATATTAAATTCCCATCTAAAACACTAAATATAATAAACTATTTTCTCAATGTCTATGTTATTGTCAGTACCATTTCTAATAAACAACATTCACTTATGGAATATTTGAATACTTATATATTGAAAATGGGGAAGTATGATGCAGTTCCCTTCCCAGGGAAGCCTGGCAGAGAGATCGTTTGAGCTGTGACCTGCTTAAACTGCCAGGAAGTAGTATGTTTGTAGAGCCTTTAAAATGGAGATCCAGAGTGAAGGACAATGCATCAGAATGAGACCCTTCTACTTTACAGTGAATGAAAAATACCAGGAAAAATATTCTTTTTTTTGTAGAAAAATATTTCACAACTTTCACCGTTTATCAGATCTTCTTAATAGAGAAAACTTATTTGTGAAATTACCTTTTTTTCTCCAGTAATTTTTTGGTATGCAAATTGTTCATCTTGAATCTTAGAATTCTGGCTGGCAGCAGCCAGATTTAAAGTCTGTGAACATATCAAGCCAAGTATCAGATCCTTCTGAAGACTATAAAAGTTGATGTAAGTTATTGGATGAATAAAGTAGTGACTATAGAAGTAGTTTGGGTGCATTTGTACATGGAATTTTTTTAAGGATCCAAAAACAGACATTTAAATAGTGGTTTGATGTTTAAAAAAAAAAGGGAAGGGGGTAGGGAAAAGAACAACTGTTTTTGTTTGGGATAGTCTTTTAATTGTAAGATTCCTTTGACTTCTGTTATGTGTAAGGACAAAGAACTTCCTAAGCATGCTATCATAAGGAATAAATATGGTTCAGTTGTGATGACAACAAGAAAAATTTGCATTTTCAAGGCATTCAATTCCTAAATATGTTCTTCTTCTTCTCTGGTGTTTTTCTTTTGTGGGAGCCACAGTGTCTCTCTACATTCCCAATGCCTCCTTACCTAGCTAATTTTTCATCCCTCAAATGTCTCAACGTAAATATTACTTCCTCTAGGAAGCCTTCTATAGCACACCAAATTAAGGTTATGCGACCTTCAGTGGCTTCTCTGGCACCTTTGACTTTTCTAGTTTAGCACATATCACACTGTGCTGTAATTACCTCTTTTCCCATCTTCCTCCCTGACTAATTATGAGTTCCCTCCACTACAAAAAATAATAACTACTATTTATTGTACTTATACTACAGGCGAGGCACTATTCTAAGAACTTTACATATTTTATATTATTTTTTGCTCATAATGATAATTCTTAACAATCCATTTTACAGAAGCAAACTGAGATACATAGAGATTAAATATCTTGCTGAAGGTTACCAACCCAATGAATAGTAGAGATAAAATTTAAATTTGACTCCACACTGTATGCATCCTCTTGGCTTTTTTTATTTTATTTTATTTTATTTATTTTATTTTATTATGTTATGTTAGTTACCATACAGTACATCATTAGATTTTGATGTAGTGTTCCATGATTCATTGTTTTCATATTATACCCACTGCTCCATGCAATATGTGCCCTCCTTAATACCTAACACGGGGCTAAATCATCCCCCCACCCCTCTCCCCTCTAAAACCCTCAGTTTGTTTCTCGGAGTCCATAATCTTTCATGGTTCATCTCCACCTCCGATTTTCCTCCTTCATTTTTCCCTTCCTTCTCCTAATGTCCTCCATGCTATTCCTTATATTCCACAAATAAGTGAAACCATAGGATAATTGACTTTCTCTGCTTGACTTATTTCACTTAGCATAATCTCCTCCAGGCCCATCCATGTTGATATAAAAGTTGGACATCTTCCTTTCTGATGGCTGAGTAATAGTCCATTGCATATCTTCTTTATCCATTTGTCTGTTGAAGGGCATCTGGGCTCTTTCCACAGTTTGGCTATTGTGGACATTGCTGCTATGAACATTGAGGTGCATATGGCCCTTCTTTTCACTACATCTGTGTTTTGGGGGTAAATACCCAGTAGAGCAATTGCTGGGTCATAGGGTAGCTCTATTTTTAATTTTTTGAGGAACGCCCACACCTTTTTCCAAAGTGGCTGTACCAACTTGCCTTCCCACCAAGAGTGTAAGAGGGTTCCCCTTTCTCCACAACCTCTCCAACATTTGTTGTTTCTTGCCTTGTCAATTTTTGCCATTCTAACTGGCGTAAGGGCTATCTCAATGTGGTTTTGATTTGAATTTCCCTGATGGCTAAAGATGATGAACATTTTTTCATATGTCTGTTAGCCATTTGTATATCTTCTTTGGAGAAGTATCTGTTCATGCCTTCTGCCCATTTTTTGACTTGATTAATTGTTTTTTGGGTGTTGAGTTTGAGTTCTTTATAGATTTTGGATATCAGCCCTTTGTCTGTAGTGTCATTTGCAAATATCTTCTCTCATTCTGTAGGTTGCCTCTTTGTTTTTTTTGGTTTTTTTTTTTAAAGATTTTATTTATTTATTTGAGAGAGAATGAGAGAGCGAGAGCACATGAGAGGGGGGAGGGTCATAGGGAGAACCAGACTCCCTGCTGAGCAGGGAGCCTGATGCGGGACTCAATCCCGGGACTCCAGGATCATGACCTGAGCTGAAGGCAGTCGCTTAATGAACTGAGCCACCCAGGCACCCGCCTCTTTGTTTTGTTGACTGTTTCCTTTGCTGTGCAGAAGCTTTTTATCTTGATGAAGTCCCAAAAGTTCATTTTTGCTTTTGTTTCACTAGCTTTTGGAGATGTATCTTGAAAGAAGTTGCTGTGGCCAATGTCAAAGAGGTTACTGCCTATGTTCTCCTTTAGGATTTTGATGGATTCCTGTCTCACACTGAGGTCTTTCATCCACTTTGAGTTTATCTTTGTGAGTGGTGTTAGAGAATGGTCGAGTTTCATTCTTCTGCATGTGGCTGTCCAATTTTTTCAACATTTCCTTGGCGATTCGGGGTCTTTTCTGATTCCATACAAATTTTAGGATTGTTTGTTCCAGCACTTTGAAAAATGTCATTGGAATTTTGACCAGGATGGCATTGAAGGTATAGATTGCTCTGGGTGGCATAGACATTCTAACAATGTTTATTCTTCCGATCCATGACCATGGGATGTTTTTACATCTTTTTGTGTCTTCTTCAATTTCTTTCATGAGTGTTCTGTAGATCCTAGAGTATAGGTCATTTACCTCTTTGGTTAGGTTTATTCCGAGATATCTTCTTGTTTTGGTGCTATTGTAAATGGAATCATTTCTCTAATTTCTCTTTCTACAGTTGCATTGTTAGTGTATAAGAAAGCAACTGATTTCTGTGCATTGATTTTGTATCCTGCCACATTACTGAATTGCTATATAAGTTCTAGTAATTTAGGGGTTGAGTCTTTTGGGTTTTCCACATAAAGTATCATGTCGTCTGTGAAGAGAGAGAGTTTGACTTCTTCTTTGCCAATTTGAATACCTTTTATTTCTTTTTGTTGTCTGATTGCTGTTGCTAAGACTTCTAGTACTATGTTGAACAACAGTGGCAAGAGTGGGCATCCTTGATGTGTTCCTGATCTTAAGGGAAAGGCTCTCAGCTTTTTCCCATTGAAGATAATACTCACTGTGGGTTGTGCATAGATGGATTTTATGAACTTGAGGAATGTTCCTTCTATCCCTATACTCTGAAGAGTTTTAATCAGGAAAGGATGCTGTATTTTGTCAAATGCTTTTTCTGCATCAATTGAGAGGGCCACTTGGTTCTTCTCTCTCCTCTTATTAATGTGTTCTGTCACATTGATTGATTTGCACATGTTGAACCACCCTTGCATCCTGGGGATAAATCCCACTTGGTCATGGTGGATGATCCTTTTAATGTATTGTTGGATCCTACTAGCTAGGATTTTGTTGAGGATTTTGGAATCCATATTCATCAGGGATATCAGTCTGAAATTCTCCTTTTTGATGGGGTCTTTGCCTGGTTTGGGGATTAAGGTAATGCTGGCCTCATAGAATGAGTCTGGAAGCTTTCCTTCTGTTTCTATTTTTTGAAACAGCTTCAGGAGAATAGGTATAATTTCTTCTTTGAATGTTTGGTAGAATTCCCCAGGGAATCCATAAGGCCATGGACTCTTGTTTTTTGGGAGGTGTTTGATCACTGCTTCAATCTCGTTACTGGTTATTGGCCTATTCAGGTTGTCAATTTCTTCCTGTTTCAGTCTTGGTAACTTATAGGTTTCCGGGAAGGCCTCCATTTCATCCAGATTGCTCAGTTTATTGGCATATAGTAGTTGATAATAATTTCTAATAATTGTTTCTATTTCCTTAGTGTTAATTGTGATCTCTCCCCTTTCATTCATAATTTTATTAATTTGGGTCTTTTTTCTTTTGGATAAGCCTGGGCAGTGGTTTATCAATCTCATTAATTCTTTCAAAGAACCAACTTCTAGTTTTGTTGATCTGATCTACTGTGTTTCTGGTTTCTAATTCATTGATCTCTGCTCTAATCTTAATTATTTTTCTTCTAATGCATGGCTTAGGTATCATTTGTTGCTTTTTCTCCAGTTCTTTAAGGTATAACGTTAGTTGTTGAATTCGGGATTTTTCCATTTTTTTGAGTGAGGCTTGGATGGCTATGTATTTCCCCCTTAGGATCGCCTTTGCAGTATCCCATAGGTTTTGGACCAATGTGTTTTCATTCTCATTGGTTTCCATGAATTGTTTAAGTTCTTCTTTGATTTCCTGGTTGACCCTAATATTCTTGAGCAGAGTGGTCTTTAGCTTCCAAGTGTTTGAATTTCTTCCAAAATTTTTCTTGTGATTGAGTTCCAGTTTTAAAGCACTGTGGTCTGAGAATATGCAGGAAATAATCTCAATTTTTTGATATTGGTTGAGACCTGATTTGTGACCCGGTATGTGGTCTCCTGTGGAGAAAGTTCCATGTGCCCTCGAGAAGGAGTATTATGTTGTTTTAGGGTGGAATGTTCTGTATATATCTATGAGGTCCATCTGGTCCAGTGTGTCATTCAAAGCTCTTGTTTCTTTGTTGATTTTCTGCTTAGATGATCTGTCTGTTGCTGAGAGTGAAGTATTGAGGTCTCCTACAATTAACATATTGTTATCAATTTAACTCTTTCTTTTGGTTAATAGTTGGCTTATGTAGATAGCTGCTCCCATGTTGGGGGCGTAGATATTTAAAATTGTAGATCTTCTTGTTGGATAGACCCTTAAGAATGTTATAGTGTCCTTCTGTTCTCTAACTACAGTCTTTAGTTTAAAATCTAATTTGTCTGATATAAGAATTGCTACCCCAGCTTTCTTTTGAGGTCCGCTGGCATGGAAGATGGATCTCCATCCCTTCACTTTCAGTCTGGATGTATCTTTAGGTTCAAAATGAGTCTCTTGTAGACAGCATATGGATGGGTCCTGTCTTTTTATCCAAACAGCAACCCTGTGTCGTTTAATGGGAGTAGTTAGGCCATTCATGTTGAGAGTGATTATTGAAACTCAGAATTTATTGTCATCATTTTACCTATGAAGACCTTGTTTTTATAGATTGTCCCTGTAAATTTATGTTGTATATGACTCTTGGGGTCTTTCTCCTTTTATAGAACCCCACTTAATATTTCTTGCAGGGCCAGCTTAGTGGTCACAGAGTCTTTCAGTTTCTGCCAGTCTTGGAAACTGTGCATCTCTCCATCCATTCTAAATGGCAGCCTTGCCGGTAAAAGTATTCCCGTCTGTATGTTTTTCTCGTTTAGTACCCTGAATATGTCTTGCCAGCCCTTTCTGGCTTGCCAGATCTCTGTGGATAGGTCAGACATTATTCTGAAGTTCCTCCCTCTGTACGTGAGGAATCTCTTCCCCCTAAATGCCCTTAAGATGGTTTCCTTGGTTCTAAGATTTATGAGTTTTACTATTGCATGCTGGGGTGTTGGCCTGTTTTCCTTGATCTTGGGGGGGGGTCCTCTCTGCCTCTAGGACATTAACATTTGTTTCTTTCCCCAGATTAGGGAAATTCTCAGTTATGATTTGCTCAAATATATCTTCTAGTCCTCTCTCTCTCCACCCCCTCAGGGATTCCAATAATTCTGACATTAGAACGTGTCATGGTGTCACATTTCTTTGATTCTATTTTCATGGATTCTGAGTCCTTTTTCCCTGGCCTCCTCTTTTCCCTTCTTGTCTATTAATTGGTCCTCTAGATCACTAATTCTTTTTTCTGCCTCATTTACCCTAGCTGTTAGGTTACCTAGATTAGATTGGATCTCACTGATAGCATTTTTAAGTTCTGCCAATTCAGCTTTCATTTCTACCCTTAGAGACTCTATGTTGCCATTAATTGGTTTCTCCATTCTAGCTACTGTCTTCACAATTGCTACCCTGAATTCCATCTCTCACATCTTGGTTATATCTGAATACATTTGTAAATCTGTGGCATAAGTCGTAGTCTCTGAGTCTCTCCTATTTTGGGGGTTCCCCCTCCTAGTCATTCTGTTGAGGGGTGGTTAAGGGAATGTATAGAGTCCAAATTATTGACCAGAACCCAAGCAAGATGCACCTGTTTTCTTGGGACCTTAGGTTTGCTGGCCTCTTGTTTTCTCAGGCTGTCTTCTGGGAGAGGGGCTTGCCCCGGTGTTACTCAGGCAACCCTGTTTGGGCAGAGTTGCCTTGCCCCCTGTGGTGGGGGATGGGCTCTGTGAAAACCAGTTTTTTTGGGCTTCTGCTCTCTGTTGGCTTTCTCTGATGGGTTTCCATGTCTCTTCCGTGAGTCAGAGCAGAAGAGATCATTTCCAACCCTCTGCCTCAGAGCAGAGAGATTGCAGCCTGTTTTTCAGTGAGCTCTCCAGGCCACACTATCTCTTTTTCTGTCTGTGCTGCTATAAACTTCAGCGTCCTGGGTTGTGTGCCCCCCGGCAGCACTCCCAGTCCTCACCTCCACATCGGGGCACATCTCTGCCCTTTGTGATTTTAATACTGCCAGCCTCCCCCAGTTCGTATATGCGGCCCTGCCGCTCCAGGTTTCCATTGGGGAGCTGCCCTACAGTCCTTTCCCCATTGCTACCGGTCTGCGAGTCTGTGCCCCGTCCCCAGCGTGGGAGGCTATTGCTCACCAGTGGTGTAGGATCCCCACAGCTCTGCTCCCCCCCCCACCATTTATTCTCTGATATGTGCTCGCGGAATCACGGCTCCCTGCTCTCTACCTCGAAACCAACTGCCTGCGATGTTCTGTTTGTAGCATCCAGATCTATCTTCTTATATCTCAGGCTGATTTTGTGGGTATCCAGAGTGGTCTGGTAGATATCCAGCTCAATTCCAGGGACTGGTTGGAATAGGGTTCCCTACTCCTCCTTCATCTTTTCCCCCTCTAAACTAACATTTTAAATTAATGATAGAAAAACTTCAGTATATACTATAGATATATGCTGATTAATAAATTTCTGAATAAAGAGATATTAGAAGATTAATCAATAAATTAACCTGGCATTGTTTCTATATAAGTCACTTATAAGATATAGAAATCTATTTCACCAATTCAGGCAAGTGTATATTTATTTGTAAAGAAATTAAAGCTGTAACTAAGTAATTGTACTTGTATAGCACTTCATTGATCATTAAAGTACAAAAATAAATAAATTAAGGAGACCTGCATGAACCTTAAGGTCTCTTAAACAGGTTTCACCGCCAACTTCCTTTTGAATTGTGAGATCTGAACAGTAAGAAATTTCTTCAGTGTGGCCTATAAGCTATAATAAACACTATATGTAATGACAATTAAGTCTTGGATCATAAGCATTTTAATCCATAAGCTATGTTTACTAAGTACAGTTCAATTCAAATGTGTCAGTTAATTGTTTAGAGCAAATGGCAACTGGACATAGGAAAAAAAGTAATTGTAGTGAGTTGAAGGGGGGAAATTGAAAGCAGGGTGGACAGAAGCAACACTTAAATCACTCAATGAAATATATCCTTTAGCAATGAGATATAACTGTTCTGGCTGAAACTCCACTATAACTAACAAATCAGTTTTCCTGTAAGCTCTGAGTTTTTTTTTTTTTTTTTTTTTTTTTTTGAGTTTTTTTTTGAGCAAAGCTCAACTATGCACCCAAGAAGCACAGTTGACACTGTCCTGGTCTTTGGGATAGCTGATAAAGTTGCTAATTAAGCATACTCACTGTAAATCATGTCAATTGTGCCAAGCACAAGCCTTAGAATCAATTGAGCCGTGAGAAGTATTTTAAGTCCCTTATTGTCTTTCTATGCACCATACATTTGTGGCAAATCCTGTCAGTTTCTTCTGCAAAGGAAAAAAAAACCCAAGAAAGAAAATGATCTTTTTAGATGACCCTTATGACCTACAATATCACATGAAACAAAACAAAATTCTTGGTTTATAGATAAAAGAAATATAAACCGTGTGGGGAGGGGTGCAGAGGAGTAGGGGAGTATCATCATTTCTGTATTCAACTAATGATTTATCTGGTATTTGGCTGTTTCTGATAGACTCCCTTGTAATTTCAGCCCAGAACAAGCTCTAGACCAACTTAATGATATCTCTAATCCTTACAACAAGAATAAACCCAGTTTAATTCTTCTTCCAATGTCCTAGAGAGTTTGGAAGCACCGAATTTACTCTGGGCTTAATAGAAAATGAAGTATCTCTTCTCAGGGAAACCCAAACTAATTTATTTTTTCTAGGTTTCAGCATCAGTTCATGTGTCAGGCTAATAGATATGGTTCCTCTCAAATGAAAACTGATTTGACTTATACAAAAAACTAGCTGATAATTTTATCTCCATGCAGACAATAAATGCCTTCACTGTAGGAAAGAGCTTAACAAAAAAATCTTTTTGGTTGCAGACTGAACCATTAGAAATGTTGAACCAGAAGAACACAGATAACAAATCATAAATTGAATAGAATGATATTAGACTGTGTCCATAATGAAGTGATCATAAAATGATGTCTAAAGAGCTATGTGTGAAGATGGATTAACTTAATTTTGCATTTACATGGTTTTCATTACTAACACTAGAAATAATGTCAGAATTATAATTGTCATCCCTGTATAAGAATTTTAATAAATTATACTGAATTTAAGATTGTATTCAATTTAAAATTATACTTATATGGATTAGATTTAAAATTGATGTCAAGTTATCAAAAGAACAGATATGATAAATTGTGTATTTAAAGAAAAGAAAGGTCTTATGAATTTATCACCTCATTCTAATTTTGGTGTATTTCTTTCCAGTCTCCCTTTTCTCTCTTAACACATGTTGTTGTTGTTTTTTAACATAGCTGTAATTATACAGTATGTATACATGTGTATTATTTTCCCATTTAATACTATATTATGCATATGTTTTTAAGTCTTCAAAAGCATTATTTCCAATGGCTGCACAATATTTCATTTGGTGGATGGCATCATAGATTACCAAACAATTCCTCCATCGGTTGCTTCTGATTTTTCACTATTATAAACTACACTCTGATGACCATCATCATGCATAAAATGTATTGTATTTAAGATGATTTCTAAAGTATTGTGTCTTAAAGGTGAACTTACTGAGTCATAGTAATATCATTTTTAAGAATCCTAATACTTATTTTCAAATTTATTTCCCAAAGTATTTTACCAAATTCACTTCCACTAACAATATATGAGGAAGTCTGTTTCCACACAACTTTGTTAGCATTGAGCATTTTTAGTATTGCAAATGATTGCTAATTTGCTAAAAGAAGATTCACATTTCATTGTTTTAATGTACATATTTTATATTACTTGTGAGCTCACACATTTTCTTTTTCTTTTTTTTTTTTTAAGATTTTATTTATTTGACAGAGAGAGACACAGTGAGAGATGGAATATAAGCAGGAGGGGTGGGAGAGGGAGAAGCAGGCCTCCCGCCGGGCAGGGAGCCCGATGTGGGACTCGATCCCAGGACTCTGAAATCATGACCTGAGCCGAAGGCAGACGCTTAACGACTGAGCCACCCAGGCGCCCAAGCTCACACATTTTCTATAGATTTGTTGACAGACCCTTTGTAAGTTGCATCATGTTCAAATTTTTCTGAAAGTCCCCAAGGGATATCTCATATATGCTCTGGTTCACTAGTTGCTTTTCCTCTTTTGTGACTAAGAAGTAAACTTAACAAATATCTGTATTTCTTGTATTTATTAATGCTGATTTGCTCTGAGGAAGGCAGACTTTAAAAAACAGAATAGTTTACTCTTTCTGACCAAAGCACTGATACTAAATGTGTACTTGAAAACCACTTGGGATATTTGAGTTGAAAATTTCAGTAGGGGGCGCCTGGGTGGCTCAGTTCGTTAAGCGACTGCCTTCGGCTCAGGTCATGATCCTGGAGTCCCGGGATCGAGTCCCGCATCGGGCTCCCTGCTTGGCAGGGAGTCTGCTTCTCCCTCTGACCCTCCTCCCTCTCATGCTCTCTGTCTCTCATTCTCTCTCAAATAAATAAATAAAAAAAATCTTTAAAAAAAAAAAAAGAAAATTTCAGTAGGGAAAGACTACCTAGGTAAGAAGAGACCCTTTGGAATAGTTTAGTCTTCATGATTGCTTCCTCAAAAGGGATCTGGAGAATGCAGGTGTGCAAGTGACTAGAAAGAGAAGCAAAGGCCAAAAAAAGGAGTGAATAATTTAATTATAGTTTTAACCCCTACCAATATTAAACCAGTGGTTTAGATAAAGCTTGAACTTATTATTTTACCCAATTTTTTTCACAGGTCTGAGTGCTTTTTTCATGTGTATTATTGCTTTATATTATTCAAATTCATCACCTGGTATTTATTTATCTTCCACAATCACTGTAATATACTGTTTAGTTTAGACTCTCTTCCTGTCTGAGTCACCTAGGTGTGAGTGATAAGTAGTAGAGAAATAGGGATAGGAAACAGCAGAGTGAGGGATTGTTAAGACACTTAATTGACTATGACATGTATCCTAGACATGTGAAAAGTAATAATTAAGACTGCTTAATTAGTTTCTGAATATTAGAATGAGAAGCAGTAGCAAAACTGAATACTACTAATGAAAGATTGAATTACCATAATCAAAACATTTTTTTCTTTTCTTGAGGTAAAAGACTTTCACATACAATAAGTGTACTGTTTTTCTTTTTGCATAAGAGGAATAAGAGTTGAATCGGCATAGTGATTAAAACCAAAGTTTTGGTCTGATTTTTATAATTAAAAGTATTCTTTCATGTTGGAAAGTAACTTAAGAGATTAAAGCTGGAATTCCACATAAATGGAAAGGTTGTATTGTGAGGCAAACATAGTACTTCAAGTATATTGCTGTGGATATTTAATAATTAGATGTAAAGGGTTAACATCCAGTATATGAGGTAAAACAAGAAAAATATAAGAAATAAATCTGGAAAGCACACTGTTGTGTTTTATTTCTCTTTTCTGAAATTCTGAACAAGTTTCATTAGGACAAAAACCCATCCCCAGTTTAATCATTATCTCTTAAATCAAATTATAACTTAAGCACTTTGAGATCTTATTAAATAGACTATATACACCTCGTGTGGCTGGGTCTATGATTTATTTATCTTTGAATCTCTGGATTCTATTATTTACATAATATGTTTAACAAATATCTGTATAGTGAATTTTAAACAGCTATCTGAATGAACCAGCCCCTCCAAGAAATTTCCCAGTATCTTTTCTTTTTTTTTTTTTTTTCCTGTTGCTTTTTTTTTTTTCTGTTGACTATGTGTGTGTGCAGTTTTCCTCTTTGGAGCCATACAGCTGGGGCTTCTCTCACTATTAAGAGCCATCAACTGCCAAACCCAAGGTTTGAAGATTGCAAAATAGATGAAATTCTCAGGGGTGCTTTGTCCCAGAGCATGTGGAATTTGAAAGCAAAAGCAGATGGAGTCCAGGAAAAAGACAGCTTGATGATGATGATTTTAATGATTAAATGGAAATCCAACCAGGGACCATTGAATGGTGGAGTGAGCTGGAAAGCTTTCAGAGGGTCACATAAAGAGAGGAAAGGAGAGTTTCAGAAATTTTCTGTGAACCAGCCCAGCTTCCTTAAGCAATAAGCCATAAGCATGAACCATAATGCTCTAAGAGCCCTAAAGCTCAAGGACAATAGATGTGTGTACTGCCCTGATTAGTGATGGCAGGAGACACAGATGGCTGGTTAACAAGTTAGGTAGTTAGGAAGGGGAGCCACCAGGGAATATGTGGCAGCTTCGTGTAGCCAGACCCAAACAGGTGGCAGACAGCTTGAACTAACCCCTTTGTATTTTGTTTTTGACTTTATTTAAAATAACCGTAGTAAAATGCTTATTAGGCCCTAGCTTCACTTTTTTTTTTTCTCTTGGCCAAGAGCTGGTGACTGGGAGGATGATGTCAGGAAACTCTGTTTCAATTTTGCTTTGATATTTTTATCTTCCGTATTTCTTGTGACTCTCACAGCTATGGTCTTTCTCTGAAAAATGCAATGGAAAATCTTTGATAGTGACCCAGTTAGTTCTTGCTTTAGGTGCATTGACTGCTCAACCTCAAAACTTATCCAAGTCACCCCCATGCTAAACTGCACAGCAGCCTAGCTCTGTAAATGTGTAAAACTCAAAGGCAGCCATGTCGAAAGGAGACGTAACAACAAGTGAATTTTGTAGGCAAGCACACTTATTGTAATGTGTTTATTGTTTGAAATACATAAAAAAAACCTTTATGGAAAATTATCTGTGAAAGGCAGAAACAAGAGAAGATGATGCATAAGGTAAGTTTATAATCTATGCATTACTCCAGGCATTCTTTGATTTGTGATTAATCCAATTTTTGTGGCTTGCTCAATTTTGCATTTCCGTGGAAACATTTTTAAATGCTGTAAAATAAAACAAGTTATTTTTGTTGTACCACTGCAAGTTACCAGATTTTCCATCTAAACATGCCTTTCATCAGGTGCCTGTGACACAATACTTAACTTGTTCAGGAGAATGTGGTATAACCTTTGCTCTCCTTATAATAGAAGAAGGGCAAAATGATCTAGAAAAAATACCTTAAGTAATAGCTGACTAGGGCCAATTTCAGACCAGAAATTCTGTGGGGCTATTCTAAAATGATTATTTTTCCTAGACCAGAAAGATACTAAGAGGCAACACAGAAGAAAAGAAGGAAAGGTGGACTTTACCAGCCTTCCATTCAGCTTTTTGCATGTGGGTAAAGTAGGCTTCATTCACAGGAGTTCCTCCCAATAAATAAATTGAGAAAATGTTGGGTTAAACACAGTTGAAAAATTGTCTTTGCTATCAGACTTCTCAAAGTCTTTTATATGCTTAAACACTTTGTAGAATTTCCAAAGTATATATATGCAAAGTTTCATTGTCTGCTAAACATTATTTGATTACATAAAATCCCTTTGCATCTTTTTTGGTTTGTTTTTGTTTTTTTATTGTTTTTTGTTGTTTTTGTTTTGTTACAGAGCATTTCATGAGATAGTGAGCTGAGACAGAAATGTTTTTCAGAACTGTGAAGCCAAACCATCTCATGTGTCATATGGAAACAGAAACTGCAGGAGTAGCAGTTGAAAGCCAGGTAAGGCACAAATCTAGTGAAGATGAGGGGACCATGATAACTTTACCTTAATAACTTTCAAATCAATGTGTCTTAATGTGTGTGGTGCAGATTTCTTGTTCTGAATGACATTATTAAATGTTGGGTAAAAATATGATTTTGTGGTCAAATAAGTTTAGGCAAAGCCTGACTCAACAAAATTAAATAGATTTTTTTTTTTTAAAAAAGCACCTCTTAGAATGTTTTTAAAAGCAGACACTTCTCAGGGTGGCTACTTGTTCACAAAAATTTCCCCTTCTCTTGGAACTGCCCCTATTCCTCAGAAATATGTCTTCTATAGTCACGTATGTTCTGATTCCCTGGCCATAGCTGATTGGTCAAGGAATAAAATATTTGAACCTTAAAAGCTCAATAAGAATAATTGTCTTCATAGAATTTTGAGCTGAGAGATATAGAAGCTGGCCATCATTGGTGTCTGTATCACTTAAGTGGTTTGAGAAGTGGTTTCCAAATCTGACTCTACTTCACAGACATGAAAGTTATGCAAAAACTCTGATTCCTGTGCTCCATCCAATATCTCCAAATCAGAATGTCTTATACCTGATTTAGGCAGAAAATGTTTAATAATGACAGCTAAGAATTATTGAAGACTCACCATGCATTCTCTAAATGCCAAGCACTATAGTTCTTAACAAGATTTCCAAGAGGATTTTATCCATCTTGTCCAGGACTGGTGTAAGGATGTACATTTGGGAAGTTTTGTGAACTCTTGCTGCTGAGGTGTTTAGTAGTTACTCTTACTGAGGTTCAGTAGTTCAACTATTCTTTTGATTTCTGTATATTACCACAGTATCCTTCCAATAAATTCCTTTTTAGGCTTATGCTAGCTAAAGTTGATTTTTGTTACTTGCAACTAAAATAACCTTAACTAATACAGTTTTGTGAATTTCCTAGAAGGGAATTATAGCATGTAATGCTTCACAAACTTCTTTGACCTTTGATTCCTTTTTTTTTTCCCCAAAGAGCTTCTTGTTACACCAGTGCTTTTGCTGCGCATGCTTTTGCCGCACATGCCACATATGCTTTTGCCACACTAGTTTAAGGTAATTGATTTAACAGTGCTGTGAATTTTCTACACGCTATATACACTGAATTTTGAGTTTTAAGCCCAGTTTCTGGGGGTTACATTAATTGCTTTACTATATGTTCTAAGAATTAGGGACACTCAGTAGTGATATACACATTTAGATATAAATAAACAAAACCTTGATACTCAGTTTTAGGATCTCTCTGGGAAACAAGAAATCAGGGCTTTCCCTCAGTTATGCAGTGCTACTTGCACATGATAAGCCTTTTCTACTCATCTATAGGTTTTACATAGAAGACATCTCATTCTGCAGTGCACCTAGAGACAAGATACAGATGGTTTATTCCATGGTTGGTCATTCTATAGCTGTAAGTAAAGAAAAAAAAATAAGTGCTATTAGTTGAATTGGCAAAAAGCAATAATCTGTCCTTCTAAAACCTAAAAGTTCATGGAAATGCAGAAAAATAGCAACATGAAATGCAGTGGAATAGCAGCAGTTTCAGTTGAAATCCAAATTCTGTCATTTATTAGCTCTGTCTTTTTGAACAAGGTCCTTTACTTTTCTAAACTTATTTCCTGTTCTGTAAAATGGAGATAATAATTTCTCCTATATTTTCTGGTTAAGACTAAATGAAACAATGGTCATTATAGTAGTAGTTACCATTTTTTAATATATTTCTTCTTTACAGGCACTGTGTTAAGCCCTTTAAATCCATTGCCTTAATTAATTTTTAAAACAAACTTGTGAGATGATTACTACTCATTTACCCATTTTGTAGATGAGGAAACCTAATCTCAAAAATATTAAGAGCATTGCCTAAGGTTGCTCAGTAAACAGAAGAATCAGGATATAATCCTAGACAGTTGTACTTCAATGCCTACGTATTGAAAGCACTCAATATTTAAGTATTGTCTCCAGAAAGCTTTGTCTTTCCCTTTGACTAATCAACAATAAAGAAACATATCTTGGCAATATATTTATTTATATTGTGAAGGAAAAAAATAGAAATCTGTGTGGGTGACACTGTTAAATTCTGACTTCTATTCTTGGTCAAGTTAGGCATCTCTGGATGGATGATTTCAGTGGAGGTGGGGAGAGGGTGGAATCACCAAGAGAATCACAGTGAAACAAGGAAATTTGACTGGAGCACTTGCATTATAGAAAGAGAACTGAAGGAGTGGTAGAACTTGAGTGGGAACAGTGAAGGAATGCCATTTGAGGTAAGGGTTTTAACTAGAGTAGGAGTGTGGATTGGTGAAAAAGAATAACCTATGCCAAGCAGGGATAAAATATTCAGTCTGAGCAGTATAGAAGAGCAAACTGGTTTGTTTGGATGAAGGACAGGATTTTGATTAAAAGGTCTGAGGACAATTAGGTTGGCTAGATTGAGAAATGCCCAGAGATAAAGTGGCCTCCACATTTTCGTGTAGAAACTAACATTTAATGAATGGTTACTCTCTGTGAGGCATTATCATAATCATTTTATTTGCATGAAATCATCTAATGCTCATACCAACCCTGTGAAGTTGGCACAATTTTTAGATCTATTCTACCGTTGAGGAAAATGAGAAACATAGAATTTTGATAACTTATACAAAGTTACTAGGAAATGGAAGACCCAGGATTCAAACCCAGGAAACTGAACTTCAGACTCTAGATCTTTACTAGCATGCTATACCACTATGTAGCCTGGATTGACTTTATTATGTTACTCCCTTTCTTATAAAACTAGTTTCTTATTACTTTTATTAGAAAAGTTATATCCCTCTGCCTGACCTTTAGGGATCTCTATCAATTTGCAACTTTTGATCACCAACATATTTTTTTATCACTTTCTCCAAATGGACCCTCCTCTATTACATGTAAATTAATGTTTCCTTACTTGGAATGCCCTCCCTCTGTTGATTCGTTGTCTCTGAACTCCTTAAAATTCAGTTCAAAAAGTTTAGCTACTCCTCCAAGAAGACCTTTCTGACTTTTTTCCCATTGAATATCAATTCTAAATTACTTTGTCTTCACAAAATGTATTGGCTTAGTAGATATTGATTATTTTGCCCTTAGTAACCTTAATTGATAAGCAATATTGAGTTTATGTGTTTTTGAGCATGTGTCTTTCTGCTAAATTGATTATCAGCTCTTTGTGATCCAACAGTGTATCTGTATACAATATCCATTCATTTGATGTTGGCTACATAGAATAGGTGGGAATGGTAGAAAAACAACAACAAAAATAGTAGGAAAAAAAGGTTTTTCCTTTCTCACATATGTCCAGAGAGAGATTTATTTAAAACCTCTATTTTTTTCTGATAGAAGCTTAAGTTTGGACTATTAATATTATTTCCCAACCAGAAAGCAATACCTATGTTATAAAGGTTGGAGCTTATTTTCTTACTTGTGAAAATCAGATCACTGATTTAAAAAACAACAAAACTTAGCTTTGAAATAAGTGTATATAAATTGTGTCTTTTTTTAAAACAAAGGTTTTGATTATACAAGGCCCTGCAGAGCTTATCTTATAATTACTAAAAAATGGCAAGTATCCTACATAATACCCTTTCCTTCTGAATATGAAAATGCACTTGCATAAGTGCAGATATTGGTGATCAGACAATGGAGAAGATTTCCATTTGTGCTTTGTGGAATGAAGTCAGTTGGTGCTCACTAATTCAGCCAAGATTTTCTCTGCTAATGGCAAAACATGCCTGTACATGTAGCTAAACAAACACTGGATTATTTATCTTCTTTCTGGCAAATACCAGAATGGAAATGCCCAGGATACTTGTTTATCATGTATGACTGTTGGGGGGGTGGGAATCCCATGGTAAAAGGGAAACTGTATAAGTCAAAAAAATAAGGATAAATTTAAATGCTGTAGAGTTCTTTCTGTGTGTGTGTGTGAGAGAGAGAGAGAGAGAGAGAGGCAGAGACAATGTGTATCCAAACCTTTATGTGTGTGTGTTTTGTTTTTACTGAATATCCTTTTTCTGTGGAATCTTTCTTTTGTGGGGCTCCATGCTCATATAAAAGGAAGTAACATAAGTGACCCAGTGTTTGCTCAGTGTCCAGATAGCGTGTGGTTCTTTATTTTAAATCTTGAAAGTTACATAATAAAGACTACCCATGGTTTCTGTCCTCAAAAATCTTGTCCTTAAATAGATATACAGTCATCTAATTATCTGTGTGAAGTAGTAAATAAAAAGAATATGTAAAGTATATAGACAATAACAGGAGAGATTATTGAGATTTTATTTGAAATTACAGAAGTGTTATAACAGATTAAAACACACATAAATCTTTGTTTTCAATTAGCTCAATTGATTAAAGCAAGGTATTAATGAACAAACTGTAATGGAATTAGAAATTAAGAGTCCAAGGACCTGAGTTCTAGTTTCAGTGCTACAATTAACTAGCTGTTTGACATGAGCAAGGGGATCAATCTTGCCACCCACACAAACAGTAATATACATTTGTGAAAATGCAGTTCCAACCTTATTAGTAATATTCTTTTTCTAAAAACTTCACTGAAGTATGAGTGACATACAAAAAACAGTTTATATTTAATGTATACAACCTGATGAGTTTGGAGATAAGTATACACCACTGAAACTAACACCATATTCAATGCCATAACCATATCCATTACCTTCAAGAGTTTCCTTCTGCACTCTTTATTTTTTGTGATAAGAACACTTAAGATCTACACTCTTAGAAAAATTTAAGTATACAATACAGCATTGTTAACTATGCCCTAGAGTAAATGTCTAGGATTTGACTTGCATTACTGAAATTTTGTACCCTTTGACCAACACCTCCCTATTTCCCCCCACCCTCAGCCCCTGATAACCAGCATTCTACTCTCTGCTTCTGAGTTTGACTAGTTTAGAGTCCTTATACATGTCGGATCATGCAGTATTTGTCCTTCTGTGACTGTCTTATTTCATTTAGTGTAATGTCCTCAAGGTTCATCTATGTTGTCAAAAATGGCAGGATTTCCTTCTTTTTTTTTTTTTTTTATGTCTGAATAACATTTCACTGAATGTAAAAACCACTTTTTTTTTTAATCCACTCATTCACTGATGGGCATTTTGGTTGCTTCCATGTCTTGGCTCTTATGAATAATTCTGCAAAAACATGGGAGTACAGATCTCTCTTTGAGATTCTCATTTCATTTATTTTGTAGATATACCCAGAAATGGGATTGCTAGATCATGTGGTAGTTTTATTTTTAATTTTTTGAGAACCTCTAATGTTTTCCATAGTGGCTATACCAATTTATATTCCCACCAATATGCACAAAGGAGGCAATCTACCGAATGGGAAAAAATATTTGTCGGGGTGCCCAGGTGGCTCGGTCAGTTAAGTGTCTGACAATTGGTTTCAGCTCAGGTCATGATTTCAGGGTCATGAGATCAAGCCCCACAGGGAGCTAGCTCCACACTCAGCACAGAGTCAGCTTGAGATTCTTTCCCGTTCCCTCTCCCACCCTCTCTGCTTCGTCCCCCACTCATATTCTCGTTCTCTTAAGAATAAATAAATAAATAGATATAAATAAATAAAATCTTTAAAAAAGAAAATATTTAGAAACCACATATCTGTTAAAGGCTTAATATCCAAAATCCATAAAGAAGTCCTACAACTCAATAGTGAAAAAAAACAAATAACCCAAATAAAAAGTAGACAAAGTACCTGAATTGACATTTCTCCAAAGGAGACAAACAAATGGCCAACAGGCATATTAAAAAAGTGCTCAATTATCACTAATAATCAGAGAAATGAAAATTAAAACCACAGCAAGATATCACCTCACACTTATTAAATGGTTATTATCAAAAATGCAAACAAGTGTTGGCAAGGATGTGGAGAAAAAGAACCCTTGTTAATATTTTTAACAATGAAAAATATGGTTTCAGAAAAGGGATATCACAGGACCAGAGAATCAAGATGACTCATTACTCCCTTATTTATTTTCCAGAACATTTAAAAAAATTCACAGAAAGTATTTTTTTTAAGATTTTATTTATTTATTTGACAGAGGGAGAGACAGTGAGAGAGCAAACACAAGAAGGGGGAGTGGGAGAGGGAGAAGCAGGTTTCCCGCTGAGCAGGGAGCCCAATGTGGGGCTCGATCCCAGGACCCTGAGATCATGACCTGAGCTGAAGGCAGATGCTTAATGACAGCCACCCAGGTGCCCCAGAAAATATTTTTTAAATGAAGAGTCAATTTTATAATTTTATTTATATATTTCATAAAAGATAACCCATTATTACCTGTGTGACTGGGGCAAATTACTTAACCTCTCTAAACTTCAAGTTCCTTCTCTGTAAAAATATGGATGAGGACTAAATGTAATTATGCACATAAAACTAACACAGTGCTTGGTACATAGTAAGTGCTCAAAAAATATACTCTAGAGGCACTAGAGTATTAAGAATAAGGCCACTAGAGTCAGACTGCTTGGGTTCAAATCCTAGATTTCCTATTTATTCACTGTGTGACCTTGAGCAACTTATTTAACCTTGCTAAACTTAAATTTTCTCTTCTGCAAAATAGAGGTGATGGACCTACTTTATGGGATTATTGTGAATATTAAAAACAATGAGATGAGTAAAACAAGCCCTGGCACATAAAGCTCAATTAATGTAATTCATTCATTCAATAAATGTTTATGGAGAATTTACCATATGCCTGTCATTGTTCTATGTTCTGGGATACAATGGTAAACCAAGACAGAAAAAAATCCTTGCTCTCACATATCTCCTATTCTGATTGGGAAGATAAATAATACATAAGCAAACAAATAGTAACAGTGCCATGCAGAAATGAAAGCAGAATAAGGGATTGACTGTAAAGGTAGGAGACATGCTATTTTACTTAGGGTTTTTGAAAAGGCTTTTCTGTAAGGATGTGGCACTTGATTAGAGACCCAGAAGATGCCAAAGCATACAGTCATGTACAGATCTGTAGGAAGAACATTTCATACAGAGAGAGCAGCCAATGTAATAAGAAGAGTAATCTTAGTGTTCTCTAGAAAGAACAAAGACTTTAATGTGGCTGGAAAATAGTGAATGAGGAGGGAAAGAGAAGTAGAAGATGCAATCATATCAGTTAGGTGGCAGGGGACAGATCGTGTTGGGCTGTGTCAAATGTTAGCTATTATCACTGTTATCATTGTTAAGATCAAGAGGTTTTGATTATTGAATTAATACTTTATCCCTTTATGTAATACCTTATAAGATCCCATGAAGGAGAAACTTCTTATAATGATTATAATAGCAATAATGGTTGACTTTATCATTTGACCTTTTACAAAGTGATTTTCACATACATGATCTCATTTACTTTTTACAACAACCCTATAAGTTACATGATTATTAGTATCTTTTTTTTTTTTTTTGATGAGACAGGCTTGCAAAGGATAAAATCCTTGTGTAGTAACACAGGGAATTATGTGGAAGACACAGAACTCAAAGTCTAACTAGATTATTGCTTTATTTATATCATGCCTCTCTATCTTATTGACCAGGTGTTAAAAGTGATCAACAAAAGAAGATCTGATTTAGCAAGGAAATATGGGTCAGTTCCAGAGCTACAAATACAACTCAGAATATTGATTTCTTTCCCTTAATATAATCAACATCTGAATTCAGAGTACTTACTCGCTATTGAAGAAATAATTATTTGTTCTTAGTACTTATCAATTTCATGAATAAAATTTAAGTGTACCTCAGTAACTTCAAAGAGTTGGTACAAATCCATAATAGTTGGACATTACCATTAGTATGATAAAATTCTGTAAGAAGTGAGTATTGCTTACTCTCACCCTCTGGTGTTTTCCATTAGTTCAAGGATAAAGTAGACTTATGAGGGACAGCAACTGAATTTGATTGAACAAAAAGATAATCTCATTTAGAAATAATGATTCAAACCCAGAGATGCTGGAGCTTTGCACCAATCCACTCTATATATAACATTAAGATGTATCAAATGTTGTCCAAGGTTATTGTGAAACAGAAGACACAGAATCAGGCTGTTACTTTGGCTTTAGATATTTCTGAGGTGTCTTGTAAGTTAAAAAGTCAAATGATACACAGTGAATTGTAAAAGAGAGCAAAAATTAAAAATAAAAGCAAAGCCATATGTGCTACTCAAGAATCAGTCTTTCTTTTACTCATTTCTTTTGTTTATCTTTTGCTCCCTGACATTCGAGGAGCCAGTTTTGTTATGGTTGCCTTTGTCTGCTTTCTGCCCCCAGGTAAGAAATCTGATGAGAAATCTAAATCATATTAATGCTTTGATGATATTTTCCAAAAAGACCTAGTTTGCTACTGTGAATTATATTGCACTAAGCCAATTAGCCTGTTGACATACCTGTTAGTCTGGTCAATAACATTACTAATACATATCATGTTAATGTATGTCTTAATCCATACATTAAAATATGTATAAAACTTATACATAGTTTCTATCCTCAAAGTATGCAATGCAGTTAGGAAGGCCAAGCATGCTTAAATAAAAGTTGACTAAAATACAAGAGGTTACACAATACATATCTGATCGGATACATAATTTTAAACTTCAGGCTCCTTATGAATTTCTAGAAACCCCTATTGCAAAAAGCCCCTGTCTTAAAAAGTTTTACAAATAACTTTTAATAATACAAGTGAATGATGAAAATTCTCTAACATTCTAAACAGGATGAGTTATCTGCTTTTGGAATCCTAATCAGAGTGCTTGAATAGTAATTGATTTAGGAAGAGGTGATTCTTCTTATATATGAAAATGTACAGAGCTAGTAAGTTACTATTGTTTATTCAATACTATAGAAAGAATATTAGGACACTATTTTTTCTTTGAATAAAATTAGATATGGTGGCTAAGTGTCACTGAAATATTACTATGTCCATGTATATTTGGAGATAAATAAACTTCTGTAGTCTGGTCTGAGGACCTAACCATCATTTATAGCATTGTTTCTCAAAGCATTCTCTGTGGATCACTCTCATCAAAATCATGTGCAGTGTTTGTTAAATTGCAAAACCCTGAGCTCTAGTTAAATCAAAATATCTGGAGGCAAGTTTCAAGAATCTATATTTGTAACAAGCTTCCTGTCTCCATGTTTGAAACCATGTTTAAAGCTTAACCATTATTTTACAGAGCAATAAATAATATTCTTTAAAAAAATCACTGATATCAGATATATAGTTACTAATAATTAAGGGAGGCCCATTTCACCTTCCTGAAATAACTAGTAATGTTTCCATTACAAAGATTCTATTTCCATATGAGTTCACATTCACAGGCACCGGGATTTAGGACTTAGACATATATTTTGCAGCCATTATTCAATCCAGTAGGGCCACTATGGCAGCATTTGGAGATCCTTATCCCCTACAGTCACAGGGAAGACTGCTAAAAATTAAATTTAGGATTTAATTGTAAGAATAGCAGAGATACAAATGAAACCAAATTTGAAGCATGACAGCTCTCCTATGCTCAAATCAGGGTCCTGATAAGGATCAACTAGGACACTGAGACTTATATGGATGTGGAATTTTCTGTGGTTGCATTTGAGAAAAGGATGGAGCTGAATCAAAAGGACACCAGTCATATTGGATCAGGGCCCACCCTAATGACCTCATTTTAACTGGATTGCCTCTGTAAAGACCTTGTCTCCAAATAAGATCTGGGGATTAAGATTGCAGTGTACAAATTTTGAGGGGACATAATTTAAAATACAGAAATAATTTTACCAGAGTCCCAAGCAGACAAATGTCCTTGTTTTTATCTTGGCTACTTGTAGGATTCTTGGATCATAAGTTATGCACATGTCTCATGTGTAATTCCTTGCCTTATCACAACCAACAACCACATCTTCCTCTGTGGGAGCGCTAAAACACAGCCATAGCATGAAAAATTACCCCTTTCTTTTATACTCAGGAATGTATTTTATATGTTTTCATGTAATGAAATTACATAAATTATATTTATTCTTCATTTCTATTATGTTTATAGGTAAAAAAGGCATTCTCCATTACCTCAGAACACTGTGTTTTGAAGCCAGCATTTTATTGATTTCATGTTATAAAGACAATATTAAGAGTTTGATGTATACTAGATAATATGCTAAGCATCAGTGAAACAAAAGTTAATATTTCAAAGCCCCTCTCTCAATTTGCTCAAATACTAGTATAACAATCAAAACAATAGCTATGTAGTACTTGTTTGATTCTAAATAGTTAGCAACTCACTTGGCTTCATTAGTCTATCATTTGTTGGAAAGAGCCTTGTGTTCTGTCACAACTTCCAAGCACTTCTGTCTGAACTATAAAAATGCTAACAATGTACAATTCTTTTTTTTTTAAAAGATTTTATTTATTTATTTGAGAGAGAGAGAGACAGAGATAGCGACAGAGAGCACAAGTGGGGAGGAGAGGGAGAAGCAGACTCCCCGTTAAACAGGGAGCCTGATGTGGGGCTCGACCCCAGGACCCCGGGATCACGACCCAAGCCGAAGGCAGATGCTTAACCGACTGAGCCACCCAGGCGCCCTAACAATGTACAATTCTTAATCACAAAATTTGTGTATGTTCTTTGGGCCATGGAGTTTGAGATTGCAGCCTTGGCCACACCAGCTAATATCACCAACTTCTATTTTCTAGTTATTTGTCTTTTTTTTTTCTCTGTAATTTAAACGACTCTTTTAATGCCACATAGTGATTTGCATTCATGACTGTCTGACTGCTTTAACTCTGGCAACGCTTTAGGTCCAACCATCTGCACAATGGGTCTAAGAAACATTTCAGTGAAGCATTATAATATGGCAAATTCAGAATTAAGGAAGTCAGTTTGGATGTAAATTAGGATCTTGAGTCAACAGACATACTCTAGATTTTCTGGCTTAGTGTCTTAGTATCTATTTTAGTTGAAACAATTCTGATTAAATCAGATGTTTTTTCCCCTTACAAATTTCATTATAGAGGTAAATGCCTTTTATATTGAAGCAGTGTTTCAAAGTATTAAAGGGCACAGATTTCTATTCCAGTTAGGCTCTTCTTAAAAGTTACCCTATTGGGCGCCTGGGTGGCTCAGTCATTAAGCGTCTGCCTTCGGCTCAGGTCATGATCTCAGCGTTCTGGGATCGAGCCCCACATTGGGCTCCCTGCTCCACGGGAAGCCTGCTTCTCCCTCTCCCACTCCCCCCGCTTGTGTTCCCTCTCTCGCTGTGTCTCTCTCTGTCAAATAGATAAATAAAATCTTTAAAAAAAAAAAAGTTACCCTATTAACTCTTAATATCTTCCTGCCTTAGAATATAAGTAAAACTTGTTCCTGTGGGTATAGTATAAAGTAATTTTAATTCATATTGAAACATTATTATTCACATCCTAAAATACACCGTAAGACTTTGTTCCAATTCTCACCTTCTTATGAGGAAAAATTAAGACAATCATTTGGACGACTAACAGACTCTCCTATGTCTAGATAGAACTTCTCCAGGAAAAAAAAAAAAAAAGAATAAAGAAAGAAATTGTATGACGAAAGGAAAAACTATAAATGCTCATCTTAGGTTATATCCAGTTGTAGAGAAATATCATACTTTAGTTTGTATAATATTTTTTTAAAAAAATACATATATACTTTTTTGAAGTTAAAGATATATGTGAGATTCCTAATCATAGACCAATTTAAGTTGCCAAAGTATTCTTCTAGGAGTTTAGAGGTGCATTTCTCCAACATAGTTATGCTCCAGTTTTGACATTTGAATACTTCAACCAGATATAAGGATGCTATGTTGATCCTAAAACATGTCTGTCTAGACCATTTAGACAGATGAATGGATGAAAAGTGGGTTTATTTTAATGATTTTGATAAACACCTTCAGTTAATCACAAAGACTAAATCAATTCAAACAAATTTCAGAGAAATAATCCACATGCCCCATGGCTATATTGGATTTAAAATACCTAAAATACCATATTCCATGGCTAGGAATAGCCACAAAATTTAAACCAATGTTAACAAAGATCCTCCAATGAATTCTGAGAAGGCAGCCCAAAATACTATAAGAGCATAATAAGGGTACTAGTAAAGTTAATGCAATGTTAGATTGCATTGAAAGAAGAATGGTGTTCTGAGCTAAGTAATTGATTTCAAAGTTTCCAGAACATCCACTTCGGCAAAAGTCAGTTTTGCTAATGATCCAATTATCCAATTGCATTTTGCCTAAAATTGAACTTCTTTTTGAGTGTTTTGGCATCCATTCAGGGATCTTACAAATTAAATATAATTATATTAAAACTTTAAAAAAGGCATTTTGGACAGACTGCCAAAAAATTTCCTTGTAGACACAATAGAAAAAGCATTCATTAAAAAGACAAACCATCCCATCATACGTAATATGCATAATATGCAGCATACTTGAAAACTACAATTTTAGAATATAAAATTGTATCAGAAATACCCTTTTACATATTGGATTTAAAATACCTAAAATACCAAAAAGATAGTAAAAAGAATACAGCATGATATGAATGCAAAAACACTCAGAAAAACATTGCAGTTTAGATGAAGTAATACATAACCTTAGTCTACATTAGCAAGATTACAGTCAGACCATTGTACTCAGTTCTGAATACCCATTAAGAAAATGCAAAACATTGACAGAGGAGAAAGAAGGATGACTGGAAAACTTGAAACTATATCATTCTAGGAACAGGTGAAGCAACTCCAGATGATTTAAATGGAAAAAAAAAAAAAAAAGAAGACTCATGTTGGACATGATATCTGACTTTAATATGTGAAAATATTTATTACACTTATTCTGTAGTTCCAGTGATCCAATCTAGAATTAATAAAACTGATGATACAAAGATTCAAATCAGGGCTGAAGATATGAAAGAAGGTTTGGCTAATTATAACTTAAAAAATTTTGAAATAGATACCTTGGAATTATTCATTAAGATTGTTCTTGCAGGTTATTATTTGTTGTTTTAATGTTAAGATTTACATCATTCAGATTATTTATAAAGAAACCACAATTTAGAAAAATTCTACTGAGGATTGAGACTCTGAATTTCTTTCTTAGGTTTGGCATTAAAATTTTTCTCTCTGAAAATTTTCTATCCATCTATGACTCTGTTTCTTTCATGATTGCTTTTTTTTTTTAATGAAGTACTGTGAACTGTAAGTGAGTTTTTATTTGGAGACTAGACATCTGCAGTTTTCAGGCAACCAGAATATTACCAAGAAGCTGACAAGAAACTGAAATATTTGTTATCAAGCCTGTGATACAATGTTCCATATCTATTGGTGTCAAATTATCACAGGCTTTTTTTTTTTTTTAAGATACTATTTTTACTTGAGAGAGAGAGAGAGAGCACGAGAGTGGGGTGAGGGGCAGAGAGAGAAGCAGACTGCCCGCCAAGCAGGGGGCCCTATATGGGACTTGATCCTGGGACTCTGGGATCATGACCTGAGCCAAAGGCAGATGCTTAACCGACTGAGCCACCCAGGCGCCCTATCACAGTCTTTGGTACTTCATGCCTTAATGCAAAATACAACAGCAACAGTAAATTAAAATGTGATGAAAAGAGAGGTGTATTATAGGCACATTGTAGACACATTGACCTCCTAAGAAATAGATAACTATAAATTTCAGGCTAAAGCATAAAGAATATGATTTTCCTGACCATTTGGACAAACAAACCTATAGTCTCCATAACATCTGAGAGCATCACTCTTTTTCAACACAAAATGATCATTATTTACAATAATCAAGAGTTATTAAAAATAATCCTATTATCTAATGGATATTTTCTTTAGGGAATTAGAGGAATATCTTAATTCATTTTAGACAATTTTTCTTAAACATAATTTAAATTTTAGGGGCACCTGGGTGGCTCAGTCACTTAAGTATCTGCCTTTGGCTCAGGTCATGACCTCAGGGTCCGGGGATCCAGCCTGGTGGGGCTCCTTGCTGAGCATTACTACTCCCTCTCCCTCTGCCCCCCACACTCATGCTCTCTCTCTCTCTCAAATAAATAAAAATCTTAAGAAAAACACACAATTTAAATTTTAAAAATCAGGCCAATAGAAATTTGCATCAGTTATACGAAAAGTCACTTATGTAAAGTGCCCCCATTCCTAAAGATGTCAGATACGTTTTTCTGCACTTGATTCTGAATTTTACTCTTCGACATTGTTTAATTTGGATTTATATAGTTGCAATATTAGTTGAGTCTAGGAAATTGGACTTGTTTAACTTCCTATCCTAAGATTCTATACAATTGCTACTAATTAATATGATGGGGTGGGAGTTGGGAAGATAAGAGTAACCTTATACTCCAATGTTAGCATTATAATATCACTGGAGATAAGGACATGAGATCTATATACTAAATGAATAAAATGTTTATTTTCCACCTGAATTATTTGAGGGGTGTTTATTTCTCCCCTTAACCATTTTATTAAATGCTCATATTTTTTTCATTATTGTTGCCTTTCCATATTTAATCATTAATTAGTAGCAGATCTCACCATATTTGGGCATTACTTGATTTAATTAATAGTCACCACCCAGAAAAAATGCTTGTAGAGCAGATATCTATAAAATAAATGATTTTTCCATTGAATGTAAGGAATGTGTTCCTGAATTATTATTTTTTTTTCTGCTGTTCCTGCCTCTAGGTGGTTGTAGCGCAAGAGGGGTATAGTTACTCCACTAACTCTGAACATCTGCCACCTGCCTGAAGCCATGGCTCAATTCAGGCATGGGATGCAGGAAGCCCTGCTCTTTCTACCTTGTTTTAGTTTCAAATGCTTTCTTCATGCAGGCAACTTCTTCTCCCTTACTGCCACAGCCTAGATTTGATGGCACATCCAAGATTAGGCTGTGGGAGATATGAGTAGCAGCTGGTCATATCATGCTGTTTCTGTGGCAAGGTACAGACAACTGGAGATCTCATTTTGTATATGCTCCTGGAAGTTGTCTGCTGGAAAATTTCTGTTCATGTGAGGTTTCTGGAAACATATATTGAATTTATTCTGTACTTTTCCATTATAGTGAATTTCTCATTGGTGAATCCTCATGTAATGGGGTACACCTGCACTATTGAATCAAGAAGCAGGAAAGCTGCACTGTAAAATTAACAGTTGGCAATTAGTGTTAGGACACATTACTGCATTTGCAAATCCACTAAATAAATCCACAGACTTTTTTATATTCTTTGGTGTGTGCATGTGATTGTGTGTACATTATATTCTCAGCTAAGAAATTATCACATCTCTTTATTGTTTCACACCATGATTCAGTGTTCAAGCAGCACTGAATCAGCAATTGTGAGGACACTGTTATTGGAAGCTTTGTCTTTTAGCTAAGATGTACAATTGAAGTCCTGATCACTTTGTACTCACTAATTTTCCAATGCCACTTTTTTTAAGGATATGGACATTAATTAGCTCCAGTGTCCTAAGCCTACTCGAAATTAGGTAATTACATTGTATATCCTGCAGTTTCTGCTGGGAAATACGTTCTTTACTTCCTGTCTCTAACTGGTGGCCAGCTGGTAAATAGCTTCCAAATTTTCCCCAGAGATGGTTACACGTCAGAAATGATTCTTTTATAGGATGTTTTCAGAATGTTCAAGATGAAAGGAGCTATGTAAATGGTATTGTTATTGCTTATCATTATTATTATCAGTGACAATTCTCTTCACAGCATCATTGAGTTAGTAATTTGGATGCAAAGGACAATGTTATAAGATGCATCTCAGGGACTTTTGTTCAAAAAAATTGTTATGGACTGAATGCTTGTGTTCCTCCAAAATTCTGTGTTGAAATCCTAACCCACAATGTCATGATATTAGGAGGTGGGGCCTTTGGAAGATAATTAGGTCATGAGGGTGGAGCCCTCATGACTAGGTTTAATAGGATTATAAAAAGGACCCCAGAGAGTTCTCTCACCCTCTTTCTGACATGTGAATTAACAGTCCACAAACCAGACGACAACTTTCACAAGAACCACTCTATGCTGGCACCCCAATCTTGGACTTTCAACCTCTGAAAAATAAATAAAATAAATTTTTGTTATTTATAAGCCATGAAGCTTATGGCATTTTATTATAGTAACCCAAACTGGCTAAGACAAAATTTTTCCTAAAGAAACAATTTATATTAGTCTAGTACTTCCAAATTCTTAAGAATGTGTTAGCAGAAAATAACTTAAAATCATCCTGATTTGAGATTTCACCAAGGGTAGGGGTAGTAAGGGGGAAAGGAGAAAGTATTCTGAAGCTTATTTTGAAGAACAACGGAAATAATATTCAAAATCTTGAGTAGTCTAATGGATGAAATGTTCATTAGTGATGAAAAGCAAAGATAATGTGGGAATTTGCCCCGTGAGCTACCAATGTCTTTTCACTCATGAAAATAAACCCTTTCAACAGATGTCTTCAATTAAATATCCTAAGGAGCTTACATCTCCCCAAAAGTCCAAGTGTGAAAAGTCACACTTAATTAGAGACCAAATTTTATAACCACAGAACAGCACTGATCTATTATAACTTAACTTTTTTCTTTTTTTATTTAAATTCAATTAACCAACATATAGTACACCATTAGTTTTTGATATAATGTTCAATGATTCATTAGTTGTGAATAACACCCAGTGCTCATCACATCATGTGCCCTCCTTAATGCCCACCACCCAGTTACCCCATCCCCCCACCCACCTCCCTTTCCACAACCCTCAGTTTGTTTCCCAGAGTCAAGAGTCTCCTATGGTTTGCCTCCCTCTCTGATCTTTTCCCCTTCAGTTTTCCCTCCCATCCCTTATTGTCCTCTGCACTATTCCTTATGTTCCACATATGAGTGAAACCTTATAATAATTGTCTTTCTCTGCTTCACGTATTTCACTTAACCTAATCCCCTCCAGTTCCATTCTTGTCAATGCAAATGGTAGATATTGATCTTTTCTGATGGCTGAGTAATAATCCATTGTATATATGAACCACATCTTTATCCATTCATCTGTTGAAGGACATCTTGGCTCTTTCCACAGTTTGGCTATTGTGGACTTACTGCTATGAATATTGGAGTTCAGGTGCCCCTTCTTTTCACTACATCTGTATCTTTGGGGTAAATACCCAACAGTGCAATTGCTGAGTCATAGGGTAGTTCTATTTTTAACTTCTTGAGGAACCTCCATATTATTTTCCAGAGTGGCTGTACCAGCTTGCATTCCCACCAACAGTGTAAGAAGGTTCCCCTTTCTCCACATCCTTGCCAACATGGCTAACAGACACATGAAAAAATGTTCCTCATCACTTGCCATCAGGGAAATACAAATCAAAACCATAATGAGATACCACCTTATACCAGTTAGAATGACCAAAATATAACTTAACTTTTAATGGTCACATACACATCCTAAAAATTAAGAAACTTTATATACAATTGTACATTTTTATATAGATGATCTGAGTCTGTAGAAATATGAGATGTGTGATTCATTTTGTGTATAGAAATCATATTGTTCATATCAGCTGTTTTGATAGTTGTTGAAGTTGGCACAACTCCTAGTAAGCAAGTTGAACATTAATGGAATCTATGTTAACTCTTTTTAAGTTGCATTATCACAGTAAATACATAAGATCCTTAGGGAGAGAAGGCAACTGAAAGGTGATCCAGTCTGATCATCCATGCTCTGAATTTAGTAGTGACACAGCACAGTGGGAATGGTTTTAGACAGACATAGTTTCTGTCTGTGACAAATTATTTTAAGATTAACACCATAATCACAAATATCCCTGGCTTCTTCTAATAACCCTTTGCAGAATGAATCCCCCCCCCAATAGAAAGCATACCTTGCATGAGATTAACATGCTCCTATAGGAAAGACACTATGTCTTATTCATCTTTATAGCCTCTGCTCCTAGTAAAGTAGTATACTGCAGGAGCTCAATTAAATACTTGCTGAAAAGGGGCACCTGGGTGGCTCAGTCAGTTAAGCATCTGACTCTTGGTTTCAGCTCAGGTCGTGATCTCGAGGTTGTGGGATCAAGCCCCTCACTGGGCTATGTACTCAGTGCAGAGTCTGCTTCAGATTCTCTCTCTCTCTCAAGCAAATAAATAAAATCTTAAAGAATAAAATAAATACTTGCTGAATAAAAAACTCAATGATTTTTTAGTTTGTATCATTTCTTGAAATATAACAATTTATATTATGAACTTTCTAAGACTTTTTCTTTTATTTCATCTCAAAACTGTCTATTGTTACAGAGGCTATCTCCTATCATTCTGGATTTTGTGAGTGAATCTATGGCCACCCAAGGTATTTATTTGTTCAACAACTATTTTGCCCCTTCTATATACAATGAACTGTGAAGGATAAAAACACACAAAAAAATCCAGGTCCCTAAAAGAGCTTCCATTATAGTGGAGGAATATAATACAGCAGAAAGTCATTAAGTGCCCAAATAGAGATACTGAAAAGTGCTATGTAACCTCAAAGGAGAGAAAGATATCACTGCATGGGAGATGAATTAAATAGGGAATGATCCAGCTTGTACAGGTGTATCTCAGAGATCATTGCAGATTGGTTCCAGACCACTGCAATAAAGTTTAAATTGCAATAAAGCTAGTCAAATGAATTGTTTTTGTTTCCTAGTGCATGTAAAAGTTATATTTTTACTATACTGAAGTCTATAAACTGTGCAATAGCATTATGTCTGAAAAAATGTACACACATTGATTAAAAAAATTTATTGCTAAAACATGTTAACCATCATCTGAGCTTTCAGTGAGTCATAATTTTTTGACTGGTGGAGGGTCTTGCCCCAAGTTGATGGCTACTGACTGATCAGGGTGGTGGTTGCTGATGGTTGGAGTGGCTATGGCAATTTCTTAAAATAACAGTGAAATTTGCCACATTCATTGACTCTTCCTCTCACAAATGATTTCTTGGTAGTGTGTGATGCTATTTGATAGCATTTTACCAATGGTAGAACATCTTTCAAAATTGGAGTCGGTCTTCTCAAACACTGCCACTGCTTTATCAACTAATTTTATGTAATACTCTGAATGATTTGTTGTCATTTCAACAATTTTCACAGCATCTTCACCAGGAGTAGATTTCATCTCAACGAACCACTTTCTTTGCTCATCCATAAAAATTAACTCCTCACCCGTTAAACTTTCATCATGAGATTGTAGCAATTCAGTCACATCTTCAAGCTCCACTTCTAATTCTGGTTGTCTTGTTATTTCTACCACAACCGCAATTATTTCCTCCACTTCAGTCTTGAACCCCTCAAAGTCCTCCATGAGGGTTAGAATCAACACCTTCCAAAATCCTGTTAATGTTGATATTTTGACCTCTTCCCATGAATCAGAAATGTTTTTAATGACATCTAGAATGGTGAATCTTTTCCAGAAGGTTTTTAATTTACTTTGCTTAGATTCATTAGAGGAATCATTATCTATGGCAGCTATAGTCTCATAAAATGCTTCTCTTCAATAATAAGACTTGAAAGTCAAAATTACTCCTTGATCCATGGGCTGCAGAATGGATGTTGTGTTAAGAGCATGACAACAACATTAATCTCATTACACATCTCCATCAGAGCTCTTGGGTGATCAGGTGCATTATCAATGAGCAGTGATATTTTGAAAGGAATCTTTGTTTTTGTTTGTTTGTTTGTTTCTAAGAAGTAGGTCTCAACAGTAGGCTTGGAATATTCAGTAAACCATATTGTAAACAGATGTGCTGCCATCCAGGCTGTTTTGTTCCATTTATAGAGCACAGGCAGAACATTTTTTTTCACTGTGCAGTTTCAAAGTTTATTTCTGATACCAAAACTTGACAGCACACAAGGGGAAAGAAAATCAACAAACAAGGAACAGCAAATAAATTTATCCTGCATGCCACTTTCAGTCAACAGAATGTGGCTCTCTAGATAGCTGTGTTTAGTAGGAATTTGAGGCCTCAGCCTCACTCAGGGGAAAGACTATTGCAACTGATTAATGACATCAACATCTCACTCAACCCAGAATAAACCAATGGCACCGAAGTTGGCAGCAAAGTTGGCATTGGCTGTACCACCAGGGCCAATAATGGGGCCAGTGAAGGTCTGACAAAATCTGGAGTGGTCTTCTAGTGGCATCTGGCCTAGAAAGTATATAGGATTCTAGACCAGAGACCACCAAAATCTCCTTCCTCATCTCAGGTCAGCAGTTCAAACTCAATGTCATCTCAGCTCCAGGGCCCAGATACAGACTCATCTCTAATCCTCATGCAAGTTTTCCTCAGCCTCAGCTGCAGCAGCATCCATTGCATCCAAGGCCTCATCTGCCGTCTCCATAAACTGTGCAGTCCATTCTCAAGGATCTCTCTTCTGAACCTCTATCTTAGTACTTTCATCTCATTAGTTTCATGGTAGGAATGGAGGCCCCAGAGGAACTCATACTCAGGAGGTTTACTGTTGGGCACTCGTCTGTAATTCAGGTACTTTTGCTTTACAAACTCATAAGTGAGAAGTTTCCTTAGATCTCCAAGGAGAGGATTCTCACAGCAGAATACAGTCCCATCTTGTGTAGTGCCTTCCAGAGGACAGCTTCACTGGCATGGTTGCCATTTGTGAAGGTGATGTCCATATCACTAAGATAGTGTTACTGGGCTCGGGTGTGTCTTTGGTTGTCCCCAGGGACTCGGGGGTACTGATGAGAATATACAGGTGTTCTTCTTTATCAATCTCCTTCAGTTGAATCCCAAATTTCTTCTCCAGGATAAACATCAGTGTATTCATGGATGATATCCCTCAGCATTTCTGAGTGCATGATGGGCACCTTCATGTAATCTTTAAGCATCAGCTTTTTAACCAACTTATTTGCTCTTTCCTGAAGAAAAGCCACATCTTAGGGATGTGAGGCACCCAGGTTCTGTGAGGCATGCAAGGTGGGAGAGGGATACAGGTTCTGCCAGTCATTTGGGAGTGGCTGTCAGTGGGAAGTGACCAATCAGGTGGCAGAAGTCAGTCTGGTGATAGGGGCCAGTCAGCAGGGCTTTGCCAATCTGGAAGACCATGCCAGCCTGGTGGGTTCTGCCATCCAGTTGGATTCTGCCAAGCCAGTGGGTTCAGCCAGACAACTGCACTGGGCCAGACAATGGGGTTCTGCCAAGCAACTGAATTTTGCCGGGCTGGTGGAGTCTGCCTACTTGGGAGGCTCTGATGTGTTGGTGGGGTCTACCTGATGGGTTCTGCCAGGCCAATGAGGTCTGGCAGAGCACATTGGGGGGGGCACACCAATGTGGGTTCTGAGTAGTAACTGGAACTGGTGCAGACCTCCAGGTCCCTGTAACCAGTGGAGCCCAACTCCACCGCTGTTCTCTTCCACATTGAAGTTATTAATCTTGTAGGTCCTCTTACCCTGAATTATAGTCTTGGACTCCAGAGTCTGATCCTGGGAAGCAACTGCTGATATCTGTGCAGCTGCACCATCAGATTCAGGGACACCTAGGTTGGTCTGTACTTCAGTCTGTGAAGTAGCCATCTTGGCTTAGTTAATATTCTGGGTCTGGGTATCAGCTGTTGGGGCCCTAGTGGTATCATTCCAAGCCTTAAAGGCCATCTTAGGTTAAGTGTTGACTGTCTCACTGGCCCTGACAGAAAGAAAAATTGTAGGTGGCATTTGGGCCCACCTTAGTAGTGGTGTTCTAGACCTTAAAGACCATCTCGGACTTGTTAGCAGTTAACTCACAGGTGGTTGCTGCCTGGGAAAAATCATAGGCATCATTTGGGCCCTTTGGGGTGGCATTCTGGGATGTATAGGCTGCCTTAGGGGGCACATTATGTATCTCCTTGGCATTGAGAGCCTGAGAGAAATCATAGGCACCATTTAGGCCTTTTGTGGTGGTGTTCTGAGCCTTAAACATTGTTTTGGGCATAGTGAATATCAGCCTGAATATCAGCCATCTCACTGGCTGTTGGGGGCTGTGAACTCTGGGGACTAGCATTAGGCCCAGCTGCTGTGGCCTGGTTGGTAGGTGGCACCTCCAAGATCTAGATTGTCTCCATCAGGATCTGTATAAGCAAGGCCTCAGCCTAGAAGGCCCACACCATCACACCATAGTCCATTTTGTGAGCCATGGCTCCTGTTCCTCCTCAGACTCCAACCCCAACTCCTTTGTTGCCTCCCTTCTTCACCACTCAGGGGATCAGGATTGCTGGGCTTGGCTCTCTGCAGCCGCACCCTCCCTTGTCCAGGAGAAAATGCCAATGTGGCAGCCCAGAATAGACATAACTCTTAAGGGCCCTAGGATTTTTGGAATGAGCATTGGCTTCAACTTAAAGTCACCAGCTGCATTAGCCCTTAGTAAGAGAGTCAGCCTGTCCTTTGAAGCTTTAAAGCCAGGCATTGACTTCTCCTTTCTAGCTATGAAAGTCCTAGATGGTATCTTCTTCTGATAGGGTTGTTTGGAAGATCTGTTGTTTAGTGTAGTCACCTTCATTAATTATCTAAACTAGATCTCCTGGAGAACTTGCTGCAGCTTCTACATCAGCACTTGCTGCTTCACCTTGCACTTTTATATTAAGGAGACAGCTTCTTTCCTTAAACCTCATGAACCAACCTCTGCTAGCTTCAAATTTTCTTTTGCACTTTTTTTTGATGTAGTGATCCACGATTCATTATTTTCATATAACACCCAGTGCTTCATGCAGTATGTGCCCTCCTTAATACCCATCACTGGGCTAACCCATCCCTCCACCCCTCCCCTCTAAAACCCTCAGATTGTTTCTCAGAGTCCATAGTCTCTCATGGTTCATCTCTCCCTCCGATTTCCCTCACTTCATTTTTCCCTTCCTTCTCCTAATGTCCTCCATGCTATTCCTTATGTTCCACAAATAAGTGAAACCATATGATAATTGACTTTCTCTGCTTGACTTATTTCACTTAGCATAATCTCCTCCAGTCCCATCCATGTTGATGTAAAAGTTGGGTATTCATCTTTTTTGATGGCTGAGTAATATTCCATTGTATATATGGACCACATCTTCTTGATCCATTCATCTGTTGAAGGGCATCTCGGCTCTTTCCACAGTTTGGCTGTTGTGGACATTGCTGCTATGAACATTGGGGTGCATATGGCCTTTCTTTTCATTACATCTGTGTCTTTGGGGTAATCCCTCACTACTTTGAGGCTTCATAGAATTGAAAAAAAAGAGTCAGGGCCTCACTCTGGATTAGGCTTTGGCTTAAGGGAATGTTGTGGCTGGTTGATCTTTTATCCAGACCACTAAAATTTTCCCTATATCAACAATAAAGCTGTTTCTCTTTCTTATCATTGGTGTGTTTACTGGAATAACACTTCTAATTTCCATCAAGAACTTTTCCTTTGAATTTACAACTTGGCTAACTGACACAAGAGGCCTAGCTTTTAGCCTTTCTTGGTTTTCTTCACTAAGCTTAATAATTTTAAGCTTTTGATTTAAAATGAGAAACATGTGACTCTTCTTATCACTTGAACACTTAGAGGCCATTGTAGGGTTATTAATTGGCCTAATTTCAATATTGTTGCTTCTCAGAGAATTGGAAGAACTGAGAAGAGGGAGTGAGATAGGGGAACAGCCAGTCAGTGAAGCAGTCAGAATATACACACAACATTTATTGATTAAGTTCACCATCTTATATGGGTATGATTTGTGGCACCCTAAAGCAATTATAATAGCAATAATCACTAATCACCATAACAATATAATAATAATGAAAGAGTTTGAAATATTGTGAGAATTACCAAAATGTGACACAGACATGAGGTTAGTAAATGTTGTTGGAAAAAATGGCAGTGATAGACTTGCTCAAAGTAGAGTTACCACAAACTTTAATTTGTAAAAAATGCAGTATGTTCAAAGTATAATTAAGCAAAGAGCAATAAAACAAGGTATGCTTGTAATTCCAAAGTGGAACCTTGTTTTGTTTAAGAGAGGTCCCTTTTAAATCCTACTGATGGTATGTATTGGCTTTTAACTCCTTTGCAAAATTATTTCTTGTTGACAAGGTTGCTTATTATCATTTTTTATGTAATATCTAGACTGCTAATGGAGATTACTTAATTCACTGGTTAATGTGAAATGTGATGCCAAGTCCTGATATGTTAAGTGCACTTAGGAAAGGCTTGCTTCCCTTAAGGTTTTTCATAAGACACTTGGCACCACCCACACAACTTATAAATTTATTTTGTAATTACAAAGTTAATCTAGAAAAGACCTAATGTGTATATTGTGCACAGTTACTAGTCAAACCAGTAGATGAATTTCTAATCAAACTTGCTTCTTCAAAACAAAACTATCTTATCTATCACCTTTATTTTGTTTTAAAAAAATTGTGGAGGGACAGATCAAGCATGTATAAGTCACTGGTCAACCTGCTATTTCTCAACCAATCAAAAATGTCTCCTGTGTTTCCATTTAGTATAAATTATTATGATAAGAAAGGGGCAAGTACCAACAATAATTAGCCACTCTGATAAAAGAAATCAAACCTCAGTAGAACTGAATGAAAAAGCACATAGTATATTTTTTTCCTGAAATTCATTAACCTTACTCATATGAAACTTACCACAGAATTTATTTTGATCTAAATACACACTTATTTTATTAGGAGTTACTCACCACATACTGTATTAAATGTACTCTATACACATGGAGAAGTTAGGTAGCTCAGAAATTAAGTAGATATCCTGTCTCATGATAATATAACTTATCTCTTTGGAAAATAAGAGGTCATTGATGACAGTAATCTGAGATTCAAGAAGATAGTTGTTGAAAGTAATGGATAAAGATTTAGGGTCTCATTCATAAAAGAGAAAGGGTTTCATTTCAAAGATGATTGAAAGGAAATTACCAGGCCTCACATGATAAACATTTAGCTTACTATCTTTTCCCTCCTATGCTCAATTTTTGCATATTAAATCAATTAGTCCTCTATTACTGTAAGGAAAAAATGCTTGTTGATTGGTTCATGAGAAAATATATTCTTTACAGGTGTCTATTAGTTTCCTTCCACAGCAATTTAAGTGAAAATATATTTTTCACTTCAAATTTCTAAGGCGGAATTCTCAATACCCTAGTCTTAATGCATGCAACATAACTGTTCTGAAACTATTTTTATTTATGCTTTTCTACGCTACATTGAATATCTTATGGGAAAATACATCTGTGGAATACCACAGCAGTCATTCAGTTTTTGCTGGTAATCTATACTAGCATTTCAAGAAGACCATATTCAGAAGTAGTGTTATAGGGACCCTTAAGGGAACACTTTCGTCCAAAATAGGAGAGAAAGTAATGATAACAGCAACCACAAAAGCGATATAAAAAAGGAAACTTTCGCACATTAATTTAATTTTGCATGATGCTAAAACAATAGGTTGAAAAATAAGAACTTCAACTAATCAGTTGTTTGCTTATTCTACATGATTATAAATAACCAAGTCAACAATTTCCCCGAACATTGACTTAACTTGCCTTCTTGAATTCCAGAATAGATATATTTTGTTGCAAGTGAGTATATACAGAAAGGATAAGAAACTATACTTTCAGATTATTTTGGGGTAACATTGGATCAATATCATTCTCCAACCATAAAAACTTAATGATGTATGCTTTGTGTATACTTACTCTGTAATTTATTGCTTTTGGTGCTTCTCCCACTTGCACTTATTCCTGATGTATGACTCCCAATGTGGATAATCAAAGTCCCCTGAAAATAATTGGTCAAAATATTTCCTAATAGACACTAGAAACAAATTTGTAAAATAAAAAATAGCAATATTTTACTGCTTTTGGTAAGCACTGTTATTTCATTGGGTGGCCAACTAAAAATTCCTTAACTCTATCTGGTCACTCTCTGGACCCATCCAAATACATACAAACTCACATTCTTACACACACACACACACACACACACACACACATACAGACACACAGACATATACAATCTTAATCACATAGTGTAACTGCATCAGAAGTGCCATAGCTCATCTACAGAAACAGTTATAATCATTCTAAGCAGCATGTAACCAGGACCCCTGCTACACCCCTTTGGGCAGTTAACTGTTCCCATACTTAAAAAAAAAATAATGCAGAATTTATCATGTGATAAAAATACCAGAGAGAACAATAAATTTCTTAAAAGACTCAAGGAGGAAACATTACTAAAAGTCAGGCAATAAGAGGGCTGGCTTTATTTGCATATGTTTACAGAAGAGACTAATTAGGACTCATTTAGTTCCAAGGGGCAAGAATCAACTCAAATTAACTTAAATTAAAACAGAATATAATTAGCTCATATAGCTTAAAAGGATGCTGGAGAAACTAAAAATAGAGTGAGGAACCACAGAAACCAGGACCTCAGGGTCTAGAAATAGAGACAAAGTTACTAATATATATAGCATTAATATAATGTATATATATATATATATATATATATATATATATATACACACTAATGTTTGTATGTATGATATACTAATGTTGTGTGTGTATATATATAACACACATATATATAGTATATTTTGATTAGCCAGGAAATTTTCTTTTTCATTTTGAAACACCTAACATTGTCCAATACAAATACACTGTGACATTGCTTTACAGCTGTTTGGAATATTTAAAGTGCTGAGTGGTGATTCTTAGAGTACATTCAGGTTAAATCTGTGAGGGAAAGCAAAAAACAACTGGAGACAGTAGAGATTTCTCATTGAACCAGAAAAACAATTATAGGACCCAGAAAGTATTAAGTTGATTAAAGAACTTAAAATAATATCTAGCCTTTAGTGAGTGTTCAATAAATATTAGTTCTTGCACTGTACTTTTGATAACTCATCTCATTTATTCCTTACAATATCCAAAAAATAGAAAGTTTCGTTTTACAGCTGAGGAAATTGGAGTGCCACGCAAATTTTGCAAGGTCACACAGCTTATAAATAAATGATTCATCTGGGGTTGGAACCCAAGAAGGTTTCTCTCAAATCTATTGTGTTATACTACTTGTCAAAACAGTGCATTATAGTAAAATTTTAAGTTATGCTATTAGTTGTAAGGTAGATTTGCTTATATAAATAGATTTAGAATAGTAGAATGGATATCTTAACATAAAAAATATTTTTATCTTCAGTATTGATATTTATTTCAAGTTTAACGACACACAAAAGTAAACCAAAAGTATATGTAACTCTTTCAAACTGAAGAAATACATTTTACACTATGATCAGTAAACACATGGGTTTTCTACTTATACAACTGAAACCACAATTTTATAAAGCAATATTTACCTTATCACATGTGATGTACTTTGGTATATTAAATCCTATTAGTTAACAATAATGATGGCAATGACCTATGAAATTGATTTCTTAATCTATTAATGGGTTGTGATCCATGCTTTGATAAACACTCATTTAGACAATGATGGTTGAAATAGTCATGCCTACTTCCCTTTAGTTCTTAAATATAATTGGATTTTGCAGTTATAACTTCAACTGAAAAGAAAAAGAAACCTAAAGCCCCCACTCTAGGAGGTTGTAGTCAGGATTCACTCTTCTTAACAAAGGAGGTAGGCAGTGGCAGCATCTCACAAACATTGTTCCCTCTAACAATTTTTCTCCTTAATCTTCCTTAACCAGCTACAATCCCAGATCTTTATTCTACTTGTCTGGAAGGTAGTAAGTCTTTTGCTACTTACACTTCTCATTAATACCAATCTTAACCAAGTTACCAAATTCTATCCAGTGGAAGTGGAAGTTACAAAATAGGGGAGGAAGGCAGTGCTACAACAAAATTAGACAAAAAATATGTCAGAAAAACAAAGAAAAATATGGCAGTAAATATATTGGCTCCTATACACAATCTCAGGCCACTGGTGTCAACAGAAGACTCTATAATTATTAAATGGTAATTACTGTAGTAGAGAAATTATAGACCTAAGTAAGTATGGGTCAACCTGGTTTGCTTTTGTTTTCTTAATATTTTGATGGACTTGTTATAAATTTTCTCTTTTAAAATTTCCATGAAGGCAGAATGAAAACTAGTTGATATGAAAAGCTTTTGATTAAACCTTACAGATATCATATGCTGAAAAATAAATGGTGGCTAGCTCAGTATAACACATTTTTCCTACTATTTCAAGCTACATTTTTATATTTTGGGGTTTATTTTATTTTATTAAGTATAAACCACAACCATTGTTGGAAGATAAAATGGAGATACTGGATATACTTCTGGTTGGTGGTTTGTCCAATAAAGATACTTTTCTTGTTCTCTTTCCCAATCCATATCTTCCTTAAATTGTTCTTCAGTGTGTAAAATAAAATATGACTAATGATAAATTATTAATATATGATTCATTTTATGTATTTTATTGTTTTTCTTCCAAATCATTATTTTATTCTATTTTTAAAATAGGGTACCATGTTTGAAAACATAAAAATACTAAATTATTTTAAAGAACAAGATTCTGAACTTTTGTTTTCTGAAAAATGGTGTGGAGTAATAAAGCTATATTGGCTTTTAGCATATAACAATATTTAATAAACAGCTGATATAGACCATGACAGCCAAGTAGTTAAACCCTGTAAGACAAATGAGAAAACACCAAAGGCTTTCTGGAAGACAATGATTTTATTGCACTGAAAGCTACCTACCTTTATACATGTGAAAAATTACTTTTAATGATATATTAAAAAAGTGAACCTCCATTTCATAAACAGTAAACTTTCCCAAGTGCAATGCAAAAATATTATCAGTCTTAGTCCTTCTCTAAAATTATTTTACTAGGAATAAAAAACAGACAAATTGAGGTTTAACTGTAAGAATTTTCTCAAATCTTTATTTGGCCTTGAACTTTTATCTCTTATACCACATCCTCTTCCTGTAGCAAAGTACACACAGAAGGAAAAAAGAGATTAATTAGCCTCTTAGCCACACAAAACTGACAGAAGTTCCCAAAGAATCCTGCATAAAACAAGAAAATAGTTATATAAATCATTTATATAAATAAATGTCTACTTTCATTTCCAATTCCAGGAAGCCTTGCACTGTTGACTGAGGTTCCAGATAAAGACAAGAGGTATTAAAAAATCCCTTCCCACATGGCAGTATCTATTGCTCCTAATGTAAAGAAAATTACTAACTCATTTAATGAAGATGATCTAGTTTTATTTGTTAGGAAATAAGGACTTATTATTTTTACTCATGTGATCTGACACCTTTTGGTGTTGGCAGCTACCAAATTATGTCAGCACCTGCTAATAATAGTAAATTAGAGAAATATTGACAATTTTTTGAATATCTGTGATTGCTATCACTTGTCCTAAGACATGTCCTGAAACCTTCCTCAAAATTCGTGACAAGGGGTGCCTGGGTGGCTCAGTCGGATGTGGCTGCCTTTGGCTCAAGTCATGATCCCAGGGTCCTGGGATCTAGCCCCACAGCTGCTCCTGGCTCAGCAGGGAGCCTGCTTCTTCCTCTGCTGCTCTCCACCCCCCCCCCCACTTCTGCCCTCTCTCTCTCTGTCAAATTTTTAAAACCCCATGACAAACCAATACAAAATGCATTTAGTGACTTGATTGTTGTTATTCTGATTTTCTAAATCTGTTTATATATTCTTAGAGGTTCTTTTCTTAGCTCCTGGAGACAGATTTTACTTTATTTTTGGATAATTTTTGACTTACAGAATTATGGCAAAGATAGTACCGAGAATTCCTGTATATCACACACAGAGACTTCCCTATTACTAATATCTTATATTACATAAGATGTAATATACTTATGTATTACAGAATAGTACATTTGTTACAATTAATGGACCATTTTTATAAATTAATACCCAACCTTTATTCAGATTCCCTTAGTTTTCATCTGCTGTCTTTTTCTGTTTGAAGATTCCATCCAGGGTACCACATTACATTTAGTTTTCGTGACTCCTTAGGCTACTCTTGTTGTGACAGTGTCACAAAATTTCTCTTTTTTTCCCTAAACTTAACAGGTTTGAGAAATACTGGTCTGATATTTTGTAAAATGCCCACCAGTTAGAATTTGTTTGATTTATTATTATTAGACTATTTGTTCTGGGAGAGAAGACCACAAAGGTAAAGTGGCATGATAATCATATCAAGGATTCTTTCTTTCTTTCTTGCTTGCTTGCTTGCTTGCTTGCTTGCTTGCTTTTCCTTCCTTCCTCCCTCCCTCCCTCCCTTCCTTCCTTCCTTCCCCCTTCCTCCCTTCCTTCCTCCCTCCCTTCCTTCCTTCCTTTCTTCTTCCTTCCTTCCTTCTTTCCTTCCTTCCTCCTTCCTTCCTTCCTTCCTCCTTCCTTCCTTCCTTCCTTCCTTCCTTCCTTCCTTCCTTCCTTCCTTCCTTCCTCCTTCCTTCTTTCTTTCTTTCCTTCCTTCCTCAGTGTTAGGTACTACAAGATACTCCATTATCATCTATATATTTTCTGCCCCAGTCAGCCTTTTCTCCAAAAAGCTTTGTTCCTTTTATTGGGGAATGGTCTTAGAAATCAAAATCTGTGTGTGCTCATTGCTACTGGAGTGCTGGAGTGCTGTTAGTTATAACTTCTCTTAGCTGACAAAGAAAGAAAATATATCTGTGTATAATAATTATATTATAGATAATATGCATATCTATACATATTTGTATATGTATCCATCTGTATCTATTAAGCCACTGATGTCTCCATCATCATACTGATGTCTCCAACTCTAATCCATTACCACTTGGGTCATTGCAGATTCCTTCCTTGTTTATCTGTAAACTTCCATTCAAACAGAAACCTGACTCCTACTATCAACAACACATTTACTTGATTGTTAAATTCCAGTATACATGTATTGCAGTATCTGAATTGATAACTCATATCCTGGGGGGAAAACTTTCACCAAGTACAGTGTTTATGTGCAGTTGCTTTTGCCTTTAGTCTTAAAGACTACATTATTTCCAAAGTTACTTAGGTCAGCAATTTATTCTCTCAGCCCCTTCAGTGAGATTTTAAAATACATTTGTAATACATTTAGATTCTTTTGACACCTTTCACATTCCATCCTGGAATGTATACATTAAGTATTATTCTTTGTGCTGTAAAAATTGATTGGTTTTGACAAATGTCTTGGATTCACCATTACAATATCATATAAAATAGTTTCACTGCCTTAAAAAAATCCCCTGAGCTTTACCTAATCAACATCCCCAAACCCCTGACAACCAGGGACTTGCTTACCATATCTATGGTTTTGTCTTTTCCAGAATGTCATAAAATTGTAATTGTACAGTATGTAGCTTTCTCAGACTGGCTTCTTTTACTTAGCAATGGGTATTTAATTGTCATCCACATTTTTTTCATGTCCTGATAGTTCCTTTGTTTTTATCATTGAAAAATATTCTAATGTACATATGTATTAGAGTTTGTTGTCCATTCAAGTAGTGAAGGACTTCTTTATTGCTTCCAGGTTTTGGTAATTATGAATAAGGCTACTATAAGCTTTCGTATGCAGGTTTTCTTTCTGGACATAAGTTTTCATATCAGTTTGATAAATGCCTAGAAGTGCAATTGCTGAATCATATGGTAAAATTAAGTTTAGTTTGGAAAGTAACTGCCAAATTGTCTTCCAAAGTAGCTGTATGATTTTGCATTCCCATCAGTAATGAATGACAGTTCTTGTTGCTCTGCATCCTACCCAGAAGCTGTTATTGTTGGTTTTTGGATTTTAACCATTCTTGTTAATGGCTTGTAATGGTATTTCATTTTTGCAATTTGCAATTCCTTAATGACAAATGATGTGGAGTATCTTTTCATATGCTTATTTTCCACCTGTACATCTCCTTTTTTTGTAATGTCTTTACCTGGATTTGATCCCATGGAATGAGTTAGGAAATGTTCCATTTGCTTCTATTTTCTGAGGTATATTGTAGAAAGTTGGTATCATTTTTTTGTTAAATGTTAGGTAGAATTCACCAGTGAAATCATCTGACCCTGTTGATTATGTTTTTAAAAGTTTATTAATTATTGATTTACTTTCTTTACTAGATATGGTTATAGGTACTCAATATATATAGATACTTGATATATAGTTATAGATACTAGACATAATTACAGATATAGATATATTCAGATTATCTATTTCTCCTTGTGTGAATTGTAGTTTGTCTTTTAAGGAATTTGTTCATTTCATCTAAATTATCAAATTTGTGGACATAAATCAAATTTATAGTGTTTCTTTATTATCTTTCTAATGTCCATCTATGTCTTCTCTCTCTCTCTCTTTTTTTTTTTTTTCACTTGGTTAGCCTGGCTAGAGGTTTACCCATTTCTTTTTCAAAGAACTTTTGTTTCACTGATTTTCCCTATTGATTTTTTTCTGTTTTCAATTTCATTGATTTCTGCTCTGAATTTTATTACTATTTTTTCTGTTTATTTTAGGTTTAAGATGTTCTTCTTTCTTCAGATTTCCTAAGGTAGAAAATTATATAATTAATTTTAGATATTTGTTCTTTTCTAATAGATGCATTTAATGATATAATCTTCCCTCTAAATACTGATTTTTCTGCGTCTCTCAAATTTTGATAAGGTGTATTTTCATTTTCATTCAGTTTAAAATGTTTTTTTAATCTCTTGAGATTGCTTTTTTGCCCCACGTGAGAATAGAAGTGTAAGTTCCAAATATTTGGGAATTTTCCAGCTATCTTTCTGTTATTGATTTCTACTTTAATTTCCATGTGGTCTGATAACATATTTTGTATTATTTCTATTATTTTAAACCTTGGTAAGGTGTGTTTTATGACCCAAAATATGGTCTATCTTGGTGAATGTTCTATGCAAGTTCAAGAAGAATGTGTATTCTGTTATTGGATGAAATATTTTATAAATGTCAAATAGATTCAGTTTATTGATAGTGCTATTCAGGTAAACTGTATCTTTACCAGTTTTCTGCCTTCTTGAACTATCGATTACTGAAAAAGGAATGTTGAATTTAACTATAATAGATTTCTTTCTTTCTTCTTGCAATTCTCTTAAGGTTTTGCCTCATGTGTTCTTAGGCTTAAACACATTAATATTGTTAGATTTAAGCTTGGGAAGCATTACTTCAGAAAATTATATAAAGATATAAAATAATATAAATGTGAAAAAAGTAATGGAAATAAATAAATTGTATCATTTGGTTTAGCTAAATTGGTTGTAAATTACTGAGTTCCTGGCTGTGGGTCATTTTTTTTTTTTTTTTTTTTTTTTTGAGTTATAAAAGCTTTATGCAACTCCTGGTGATTAATACTCATATTCCTTAGCTGCATAGCTTGCTCTCCCTCCGTTTTTGTCTTGTTTTACAAATACAGTGATTTCTGGCCCTTTGTAAGAATAAGAATGTTCTTCCCCCCCATGGTTCTGAAATAACACTCCATTAAAGTTATTTTCCCTGGATGATAGTCCAGAAGAAATGTCACAGTGAGTATTCATACCCTCCCACTGTCAAAGCCAAGAGGTAATTTTTCTCATTTCTTTACTGTAAGAACCTGGTAGTATTCCTGGAGGTATCACTCAAAAACATGTATGACTACCACTCCCAGAAGTGTATCATTCTCATGACAGTCCACATTCAGCCTCCAGCAATTTATCAAAATTACTATTTAAGTGATCTTGATGTAGTTTTAGAATATAGGTGCGGTCTGGAGACGATGACCAAGAAAGAATTCTTGAGACATCTTTGGTGCAAAAAGATGATTTTATTAAAGCAAGGGGACAGGACCTGTGGGCAGAAAGAGCTGTTGCACTGGGGTTGTGAGGGACAACTGATTATATACTTTGGGGTTGGGGGAAGTAAAGATAAGGGAAATTCCAAAAGGATTTTCATATGCTAAGGAGACTCACAGGATATAGGAGGCCTTGCTATTATTGTCAAACTAAGGTTGTTTTTCTAGCAAGGCATTAACATTAAGACAGGAGCTTTCTTCTGGAAGTTAGGTTATTGATAAGAATGTTTTTTTTTTTTTCCTTGTAAATCACTAAGATGTTTGTAAACCTAGGGAGACTCAAGTCTTACAGACTATAATCTCTTCTATAAATTAACCATTTGTTTGTCCTTCTCTTAGCTTTAGGGCAGGCCGGAGTGCCTGAGGAATGTCACACATATCCCACCTGGGAGTGTGGGGGGTTGGTTTGTGGGGTGTCAGCTTGTGCTTTGTCCTCAGCTTGCTTTCTTTTCCCTCATTAATCCTACAAGTTTATGGCTCTAGTGGCTTCTGTTACAGGTAATCAGATCTTGGTTCTGACTCTCCAGATTCACCTATCTCTCCAGATTTGTGGGTTGTTGTTTTCCTTGCTACCTCAATTCTATGATATATCCAACAAAAGTTTTTGCCCAGCTTTCTCTTATTTTAAGAACAGGAGTGATGACTTCCAAGTTCTCTACATGTTGGAGCTGAAACTGGAAGTTCTCCTTGGAAAAGAATTTACAGATTGTTTATATTTTGCAAATCTAAATTACAAAACATGTTTAATACATCTAAAAACATGTTCAAATGCAATAGCAAATATCTTCTTACTAGAAAGAATGTTGTTTCTGTTTCAAAAGGCCAGATAAAATATAGGGTATTTTTACATCCATAGCTGTGGAAGTCATAAGAATGAATTCTACTATTTTAGTGTTGTAGAACTGGTAAGCAAAGTAATTCATTTTCTAGGCTTCTATGTAGTGGAACACAATGCCAATTGTAGATAAGTAATGCCCTTACATTCCAACCAGAAAAATATTTAAACTTTACATTTGTCTTTAAAGTTCCATTCCTACATTAAATTTCGTAGAATTAATTACTTTAGGGAATACTATTACTCAGTCTGAGGCATGTATTTTAATCATTACGGTAAGCTTTTCCCTCATTAAGGTCCCTTGATAAACGAGCTATATATGGTTTTGATGGCAATCACAAGAGGGTATTTTTTTTAACCCATAAACTGTCATAGAAAATAAAATTAATTTAAATTTGGTTTAACAAAAATCCTGTTGCTTATTATTAAAACCTAGGAAAAGAGTCAATACATTTTAGAAAGCCACAATCAGCTCTATTTACCTAAAAAAAAATAAAATAAAATAAAATCAGCAAGAAATACCCTAAGAAGCACTTGTTTTCTTTCTTTTGACAATTGATTAACTATGGCAATGTATGTAACTGGACACCCCTCCCATGATTAAAGAGGTTGGTTTGAAGAATCAATAGGCATTTTTGTTTTTTGTATTCTGTTATTCAAAATCTGGATTACTTAAGCAAAGCTAGTTATTTTATATTGTTTGACATAAATCAAAAACTATTTTCACCATTTTTTTCTTCATTGAATTTGTGGCATAACCTGAGTTATTTAATCTTATGTATTTGTAGCAGGAGTAAAATAGAAAATATAGGAATTTGGAATTTAAGAAGCCTATTTTACACCAATCTCCTCATTTTATACTGGTGGAAACTAAGGTCCAGAGATATCAAATGATTCTTTTTTATGAAATATATGAAATGATTCTCTTTATGCAAAGAAACTACTACTCAATCACAAGTTAATTCTAATCAATATCACATAAAAGAGGTTTACTTCAGTGTACTGGTGAAAACTTTTTTTTTTTTAAATCTAACCATTTAAAGCCTCTGGAAATGGTCTTAATGGTGAAAAGAAAATAAAGAAACATCTATTTGAACCAAGACTACTACCTCCCTCTCCCACCTCCCAGCTCAACAAGGCAGAGACTACACTCTAGGCTGCTGCAGTCAGGAACATAGCACCCAGATGGAGGGTTTTCTTCCTAAGAGGAGCAAGATACCAACATTTCTTATACTGCCCCCAGCTACCTGCTGCTGAGGCTGTCATGGGTGAGTGCAATTGAGAGAAGGGCTTCCTTCTACCCAGCCCTGACTCATGGAACAGAGGCTCTACCTTGGGTATAGCACATGTGAGAATAGTGAACACTATCACTCTTGCTCCAGCTTGAAGGGTGGTGGTTTTGATGTAGGAAAGACATTAGGGTTCAAAGTTGACAGCCAAGAAAGAATTCTTGAGACATCTTTGGTGCAAAAAGGTGGTTTTATTAAAGCATGGGGACAGGACCTATGGGCAGAAAGAGCTGCACTGGGGTCATGAGGAGTGGCCCATTATATGCTTTCAAATTGGGAGGGGGTTAGGGATAGTGTAAGTCTCTAAGGAATTTTGGAAGCCAGGTTTCAGGACCTTGAGGGGGCTAGCTATTGTTGGGAAAAGGTAATTGATCACCATTTATTACCCTCAGGTCTAATAAAACCTGAGTCATGAGACCCTTCAGATACATATCGGTGGGTCATATGTTTGGGGGATGACTGCCAACATATATCTTGGGGGAATAGAGATAAAGGAAGTTTCCAAAGGAATTTTTATATGTTAAAGTAGACTTAGAGGGTCCTGCAGGTTTGGTTAAGATTTCCTTTTGCCCTTGGCAAAGTATCAACATCGAGGTAGTTCAGTCCCTAGAGGAATGTTACTCTACTGACTTGTCAGTGGGCTGTAGGTAGTAAGGAAATTTAATAATTTTTCTTCTGCCTTTTTTCCCCACATCAGTTTCATGCCAGAAGAGGCAAGCTGAGAGTAGTCTAAGCTATTGCTCACCTCATTGCACTGGTGAAAGGTAATTGGGAGATTATATGTCAAAAAAACTGCTGAAATGATCACATGGGAATTTTTTGATATTAAGGTGGGCAAATGCAAATCCTCTCAATTATTGTCAGAAAACTTCTGAGTCTCAGCCAAGTGCTTTCTCAGGCATAAGAATGGTAGCAATCATAGCTGTTGCTTTCAGCAAATTTGGCACACTCCCAGTTATATCTGTTACCAAATTCAGTGCAGAGGTGGGGTAGCCTTCCTAAAGGAAGAGATTATAAGTCAGATTCCTAGATTTTCATAGCACATGCTTCCTGCTCAACTTCTCTTCAAAGCTCTTAGGATTAAAACTAATGATATGTAGGTCTTGTCAAAGGCCTAGTGAAGTCATTTGGTAATTAAGGCTATAAGTCTAAAGCAGGATTGGCAAACTTTTTTTGTAAAGGGCCACATTATAAATTTTTTAGGCTTTATGGGCCATATATTCTCTGTGGCAAAAGCTCAGCTATTAAATCATAGTATTAAAATAAGCAATGACAACATGTAAACAAATGAGCATGACTGTATTCCAATCAAATTTTACTTATTGACACTGAAATTCTAATTTCATATAATTTTCATGTCATGAATATTCTTTTGATTTTTTTCAACCATTTAAACATACAAAAATCATTCTTAGCTCATGAGCTACACAAAAACAGGCAACTGGCTGGTTTTGGTCTTTGGCTTGTGGCTTGTTGATCTCTGCCTAAGGAACTTGTTATCCATCTATACTAGCTATTTTAAATTTTAACTTGGTGGTTGTTTAATCACCAGAAATTTTTGTACCTTAATATCATTACCTTAAACTATAAAAAATGTCTTATTAAACTACATGCATATATTGACCATATAGAAAAACTGAGAAAGAGTCCTTAAAAAAAAGTTTCTGTATGTTCTATAAAATATAAAGATGTCACTCATGTGATGGCCATTGTAAGAATAGAGATATAATAAAATAATTTGAAAATCTAGTATGTAAAAGAGTTTAGTAGTATCATTAAAATCTGATGTTTCTTTTTATCAAATAATGAGTATTAGTTATCCACCATGTTTTCAATTTTTGGCCTAGGCTTCCAGATTTGAATTTAATATTCAAATTCACTAATTATATTTATCCAGATTTTGTTAGACTTATTGCTCCATATATCTTTATTTGTATTTTAATGATTTTATTGGATATCCATCTTTTATTTTGAAGTTTCTCATCTCTGTTTTGGAGGTAATTGAGGTAAATAGCCATGAGAAAAAATTACTGTTACTTTAAAATTTGGTAACAGAATTCTTCAGGGAGAGAATTTTTTTTAATTTAACAAAATATCTTAATAGATTGTTGGATATTAAACATTTGATTCACAGAACATGGCCTTAGTGGGGATGTGGGGGAGGGGTAAGTAACTAGCTGAATTTCTTTGGACAGAATTTATAAACAGGGGAGAGATGCATGGGGTTAAAAACAATGAGAGGCAGAATAAAGCAGAGAAAGGGGCTGAGTAAATCGTAATAAAGCAGTGAGAACTTTCTAGTGGCAAGAATAGTCAAAGAGGGGCGCCTGGGTGGCTCAGTCGTTAAGCATCTGCCTTCAGCTCAGGTCATGGTCCTGGAGCCCTGGGATTGAGCTCTGGGATCGAGCCCTGCATCAGGCTCCCTGCTCAGTGGGAAGCCTGCTTCTCCCTCTCCCACTCCCCCTGCTTATGTTCCCTCTCCCACTGTGTCTCTATCAAATAAATAAATAAAATCTTTAAAAAAATTTTTTTTTATTTTTTTATTGTTATGTTAATCCCCATACATTACATCATTAGTTTTAGATATAGTGTTCCATGATTCATTGTTTGTGCATAACACCCAGTGCTCCATGCAGAACGTGCCCTCCTCAATACCCATCACCAGGCTAACCCATCCTCCCACCCCCTCCCCTCTAGAACCCTTAGTTTGTTTTTCAGAGTCCATCGTCTCTCATGGTTCGTCTACCCCTCCGATTTCACCCCCTTCATTCTTCCCCTCCTGCTACATTCTTCTTCTTTTTTTTTTTCTTTCTTAACATATATTGCATTATTTGTTTCAGAGGTACAGATCTGAGATTCAACAGTCTTGCACAATTCACAGCGCTTACCAGAACACATACCCTCCCCAGTGTCCATCACCCAGTCACCC
>NW_022589760.1:3579551-3589142 GCF_004348235.1 Phoca vitulina
AGTGCAATTGCTGGATCATATGGTAGCTCTATTTTCAACTTTTTGAGGAACCTCCATACTGTTTTCCAGAGTGGCTGCACCAGCTTGCATTCCCACCAACAGTGTAGGAGGGTTCCCCTTTCTCCGCATCCCCGCCAACATCTGACATTTCCTGACTTGTTAATTTTAGCCATTCTGACTGGTGTGAGGTGGTATCTCATTGAGGTTTTGATTTGGATTTCCCTGATGCCGAGTGATATTGAGCACTTTTTCATGTGTCTGTTGGCCATTTGGATGTCTTCTTTGGAAAAATGTCTGTTCATGTCTTCTGCCCATTTCTTGATTGGATTCTTTGTTCTTTGGGTGTTGAGTTTGATGAGTTCTTTATAGATTTTGGATACTAGCCCTTTATCTGATATGTCATTTGCAAATATCTTCTCCCATTCTGTCAGTTGTCTTTTGGTTTTGTTGACTGTTTCTTTTGCTTTGCAAAAGCTTTCTATCTTGATGAAGTCCCAATAGTTCATTTTTTCCCTTGCTTCCCTTGCCTTTGGCGATGTTTCTAGGAAAAAGTTGCTGCGGCTGAGGTCGAATAGGTTGCTGCCTGTGTTCTCCTTTAGGATTTTGATGGACTCCTGTCTCACATTGAGGTCTTTCACCCATTTGGAGTCTATTTTTGTGTGCGGTGTAAGGAAATGGTCCAGTTTCTTCTGCATGTGGCTGTCCAATTTTCCCAACACCATTTGTTGAAGAGACTGTCTTTTTCCCATTGGACATTCTTTCCTGCTTTGTCAAAGATTAGTTGACCATAGAGTTGAGGGTCCATTTCTGGGCTCTCTATTCTGTTCCATTGATCTATGTGCCTGTTTTTGTGCCAGTACCATACTGTCTTGATGATGACAGCTTTGTAATAGAGCTGGAAGTCCGGAATTGTGATGCCGCCAGCTTTGCTTTTCTTTTTCAACATTCCTCTGGCTATGCGGGGTCTTTTCTGGTTCCATACAAATTTTAGGATTATTTGTGCCATTTCTTTGAAAAAAGTGGATGGTATTTTGATGGGGATTGCACTGAATGTGTAGATTGCTCTAGGTAGCATTGACATCTTCACAATATTTGTTCTTCCAATCCATGAGCATGGAACGTTTTTCCATTTCTTTGTGTCTTCCTCAATTTCTTTCATGAGTATTTTATAGTTTTCTGAGTACAGATCCTTTGCCTCTTTGGTTAGATTTATTCCTAGGTATCTTATGGTTTTGGGTGCAATTGTAAATGGGATCGACTCCTCAATTTCTCTTTCTTCTGTCTTGTTCTTGGTGTATAGGAATGCCACTGACTTCTGTGTATTGATTTTATATCCTGCCACTTTACTGAATTCCTGTATGAGTTCTAGCAGTTTTGGGGCGGAGTCTTTGGGATTTTCCACATAAAGTATCATATCATCTGCAAAGAGTGAGAGTTTGACTTCTTCTTTGCCGATTTGGATGCCTTTTATTTCTTTTTGTTGTCTGATTACTGTGGCTAGGACTTCCAATACTATGTTGAATAGCAGTGGTGATAGTGGACATCCCTGCCGCGTTCCTGACCTTAGGGGGAAAGCTCTCAGTTTTTCCCCATTGAGAATGATATTCGCTGTAGGTTTTTCATAGATGGCTTTTATGATATTGAGGTATGTACCCTCTATGCCTATACTCTGAAGAGTTTTGATCAAGAAAGGATGCTGTACTTTGTCAAATGCTTTTTCTGCATCTATTGAAAGGATCATATGATTCTTGTTCTTTCTTTTGTTAATGTATTGTATCACGCTGATTGATTTGCGGATGTTGAACCAACCTTGCAGCCCAGGGATAAATCCCACTTGGTCGTGGTGAATAATCCTTTTAATGTACTGTTGGATCCTATTGGCTAGTATTTTGGTGAGAATTTTTGCATCCATGTTCATCAGGGATATTGGTCTGTAATTCTCCTTTTGGATGGGGTCTTTGTCTGGTTTTGGGATCAAGGTAATGCTGGCCTCATAAAATGAGTTTGGAAGTTTTCCTTCCATTTTTATTTTTTGGAACAGATTCAGAAGAATAGGTATTAATTCTTCTTTAAATGTTTGGTAGAATTCCCCTGGGAAGCCATCTGGCCCTGGGCTTTTGTGTTTTGGGAGATTTTTGATGACTGCTTCTATTTCCTTAGTGGTTATAGGTCTGTTCAGGTTTTCTATTTCTTCCTGGTTCAGTTTTGGTAGTTTGTACGTCTCTAGGAATGCATCCATTTCTTCCAGATTATCTAATTTGCTGGCATAGAGTTGCTCATAATATGTTCTTATAATTGTTTGTATTTCTTTGGTGTTGGTTGTGATCTCTCCTCTTTCATTCATGATTTTGTTGATTTGGGTCATTTCTCTTTTCTTTTTGATAAGTCTGGCCAGGGGTTTATCAATCTTGTTAATTCTTTCAAAGAACCAGCTCCTTGTTTCATTGATCCGTTCTACTGTTCTTTTAGTTTCTATTTCATTGATTTCTGCTCTGATCTTTATTATTTCTCTTCTCCTGCTGGGTTTAGGCTTTATTTGCTGTTCTTTCTCCAGCTCCTTTAGGTGTAGGGTTAGGTTGTGTACTTGAGACCTTTCTTGTTTCTTGAGAAAGGCTTGTATTGCTATATACTTTCCTCTTAGGACTGCCTTTGCTGCATCCCAAAGATTTTGAATAGTTGTGTTTTCATTTTCATTGGTTTCCATGAATTTTTTTAATTCTTCTTTAATTTCCTGGTTGACCTATTCATTCTTCAGTAGGATGCTCTTTAGCCTTCATGTATTTGAGTTCTTTCCGACTTTCCTCTTGTGATTGAGTTCTAGTTTCAAAGCACTGTGGTCTGAAAATAGGCAGGGAATGATCCCAATCTTTTGGTACCAGTTGAGACCTGATTTGTGACCTAGGATGTGATCTATTCTGGAGAACGTTCCATGGGCACTAGAGAAGAATGTGTATTCCGTTGCTTTGTGATGGAATGTTCTGAATATGTCTGTGAAGTCCATTTGGTCCAGTGTGTCATTTAAAGTCTTTATTTCCTTGTTGATCTTTTGCTTAGACGATCTGTCCATTTCAGTGAGGGGGGTGTTAAAGTCCCCCACTATTATTGTATTGTTGTCGATGTGTTTCTTTGCTTTTGTTATTAATTGCCTTATATAATTGGCTGCTCCCATGTTAGGGGCATAGATATTTACAATTGTTAGATCTTCTTGTTGGATAGACCCTTTAAGTAGGATATAGTGTCCTTCCTCATCTCTTATTACAGTCTTTGGTTTAAAATCTAATTTGTCTGATATAAGGATTGCCACACCAGCTTTCTTTTGGTGTCCATTAGCATGGTAAATAGTTTTCCATCCCCTCACTTTAAATCTGGGGGTGTCTTTGGTTCTAAAATGAGTCTCTTGCAGACAGCATATCGATGGGTCTTGTTTTTTAATCCAATCTGATAGCCTGTGTCTTTTGATTGGGGCATTTACCCCATTTACATTCAGGGTAACTATTGAAAGATAGGAATTCAGTGCCATTGTATTGCCTGTAAGGTGACTGTTACTGTATATTGTCTGTGTTCTTTTCTGGTCTATGTTGCTTTTAGGCTCTCTCTTTACTTAGAGGACCCCTTTCAAGATTTCATGTAGGGCTGGTTTCATGTTTGCAAATTCCTTTAGTTTTTGTTTGTCCTGGAAGCTTTTTATCTCTCCTTCAATTTTCAATGACAGCCTAGCTGGATATAGTATTCTTGGCTGCATATTTTTCTCATTTAGTGCTCTGAATATGTCCTGCCAGTCCTTTCTGGCCTGCCAGGTCTCTGTGGATAGGTCTGTTGCCAATCTAATGTTTCTACCTTTGTAGGTTACATATCTCTTCTCCCGAGCTGCATTCAGGATTTTCTCTTTGTCTCTGAGACTCGTAAGTTTTACTATTAGATGTCGGGGTGTTGACCTATTTTTATTGATTTTGAGAGGGGTTCTCTGTGCCTCCTGGATTTTGATGTCTGTTTCCTTCCCCAAATTAAGGAAGTTCTCTGCTATAATTTGCTCCATTATACCTTCTGCCCCTCTCTCTTTCTTCTTCTGGGATCCCAATTATTCTAATGTTGTTTCGTCTTATGGTATCGTTTATCTCTCGAATTCTGCCCTCGTGATCCAGTAGTTGTTTATCTCTCTTTTTCTCAGCTTCTTTATTTTCCATCATTTGGTCTTCTATCTCACTGATTCTCTCTTCTGCCTCATTTACCCTAGCAGTTAGCGCCCCCATATTTGATTGCACCTCATTAATAGCCTTTTTGATTTCTACTTGGTTAGATTTTAGTTCTTTTACTTCTCCAGAAAGGGTTTCTCTAATAACTTCCATGCTTTTTTCAAGCCCAGCTAGTATCTTTAAAGTGATGATTCTGAACTCTAGATCTGACATCGTACTAATGTCTGTATTGAGTAGGTCCCTGGCAGTCGGTACTACCTCTTGTTCTTTTTGTTGAGGTGATTTTTTCCGTCTTGTCATTTTGTGCAGAGGAGAATAGATTAATGAGAGAACAAAATGCTAGCAGGGTAACAACGTCCCCAGAAAATATACTCTAAACAAATCAGAAAAGACCTGAAGCAGTGGGAAAAGAAAGGGAAAGAGAGAAAAAAGAAAAAGAAAAAGAAAAAGAAAAAGACAAAAACAAACAAAAACAGAACAAAACAAAACAAAACAAAAACAGAATGTGATCAAATATGATCAGGCTGGTTTATAGATCAGTGCCACACACTAGATTTTGGGTGTATTTTGGTCTGTTAAAAGAAAGTGCCTCCCAAAATTTTAAAAAAAGAAAAACTTATATATGTACAAAAATAAGGGTTGATATGAGGAATGGATGGAATATGACTGTAAAGATGGAAATTATAAAAAAAATTTATAAAAGGAATTGATAAGTTGTTTGAAAAAAGAAAGAAGAGGATTTAAAAAAAAAAGAAAAAAAAAGGGAGAGAATGTGATCAGGCAGGGGAGTAGAAAAAAACCATACACTAGAGATTTAGAGTATATTTTGATCTGTTAGAAGAAACTATCTCAAAATTTTAAAGAGAGAACAACTTATATATATATATGACAAAAATACGGGTAACTACTATGAAGGGATAGAATATGACTCTAAAAATGAAAAATAAAAATGTTTTTTAAAAAAGGGATTGATAAGATGTTGGTTGAAAAAGGGAAAAAGAAAAATTCAAAAAAAAAGGAAAAAAGAAAAAAAGACAGTTAAAAAAAATAATTAACTTTGAAAGACTAAAGAATCATGCTAAAAAAGCCATGAATTCTATGTGCAGTATTCCCCTAGCGCTGGAGTTCTGCCGTTCTCATTGATCGGTAAACTTGGTCTTGGCTGGCTGTTCTCGCTGATCTTCTGGGGGAGGGGCCTGTTGCCGTGGTTCCCAAATGTCCTTGCCGGAGGCAGAATTGCCCCGCCCTTGCCGGTCCAGGCTAAGTAATCTGCTCGGGTTTGCTCTCGGGAGCTTTTGTTCCCTGCAAGCTTTCCGTACAGCTTTGGAGGCCGAGAGTTAAAACGGCGGCCTCCCAATCTCCGCCCCGGAGGAGCCGAGAACTCGGGCCCCGCTCCTCAGTGCGCCCCCAGAGAAAAGCCGTCAGTCACTCCCGTCTCCCCGGTCTCCGGCCGCACTCCGTGCTCACCCGGCCTGTGACTGCGCGTTTCTATCTCTGGCACCCGATCCCGGGTGGAGTCTCCAAACCCAGCAGATCCCTGCAGTGCGCTCCCACACTGCTCCTCCCCGGGGGAGGAAGGTGAGTCTCCCCGGATCTGCCGCTCGTTGGGTCCCTGCTGGAGGAGCAGTGGCCCGACTGTGCCCCGGATCACGGTCTATGGCAACCCCGAGCTGAGAGCCCGCGCCTGGGCTCTGTCTCTGCAGCCGGCTTCCCCGCTCCGATACCTGGGAGCTCTGCTGCACTCAGGCACCCCCGGTCTTTCTGTGACCCCGAGGGTCCTGAGACCACACTGTCCCACGAGGGTTCCACCCCCCACTTAGCCACCAGAGTGACATCCCTCAGCGGAGCCGACTTCTAAAAGTTCTGATTTTGTGCTCCGTGGCTCTATCACTTGCCAGAAGCGGCTGACGGAGGCCCCTCCCCCGCCGTCTATCCTCCCAAATATCGCCTCGGATTCACTTCTTCGTGGGTCCTACCTTCCAGAAAGTGGTTGCTTTTCTGTTCAGAGAGTTGTTGCTATTCTTTTCTTCGATCTCCTGTTGAGTTTGTAGGTATTCAGAATGGTTTGATCCCTATCCAGCTGAATTCCTGAGAGGAGACGAAATCCAGGTCTCCTACTCCTCCGCCATCTTGCTCCCCAAATCTTTTAAAAAGTTTTTTAGGGCGCCTGGGTGGCTCAGTTGGTTAAGCGACTGCCTTCGGCTCAGGTCATGATCCTGGAGTCCCTGGATCGAGTCCCACATCGGGCTCCCTGCTCGGCAGGGAGTCTGCTTCTCCCTCTGACCCTCCCCCCTCTCATGTGCTCTCTCTCATTCTCTCTCTCTCAAATAAATAAATAAAATCTTTAAAAAAAAAAAAAGTTTTTTAAAAATTAAAAAAAAAGAATGGTCAAAGAATGCCTGCTATTTCATTTTAAGTATGCTGTTCTGTTCTGTATATTGCCTTGCCCCCAATGCCTTCAAACCTTCAATAAAAGGCCACTACAACCAAATTTTGCATCAGTACTACACTGAGGGAGTGCTAGAGTAAATTTAGTGTTTAACATAGAGTTTTTTGGTGACTGATGAGGAGAACAAAGGAAAAAGGAAATGTAGATAAAATTAAATTTCCTTACAACTTGCAGCCCATTAACAAACACTTGAGACGGGAGGATTATGACATTTCTCCAGGAACTCAGAAGTGTCCTAATGTTAATAATGCCTTGCTAGAGGCAAAAAGCAACCTTAGCTTGACAATGGCCAGACCTCCAGGATCCTGTAAGCCTTCTTTAACATGTGAAAATCCTTTTTGGAACTTCCTTTATCTCTTCTCCTCCTAACTTAAAAGTATATAATCAATAGCAACTCACAATCTCAGGGCAGCTCTTTCTGTCCATGGGTCCTGTCCCTGTGCTTTAATAAAACCATTTTTTTTTTGCACCAAAAACATCTCAAGAATTCTTTCTTGCCTTTCACTCCCAGACCCCACAACACATCACATCAGAGACTACACATTTCGAATATGTGAGAAATATAATGGGGATCAAGAATATAGCAATATCTGAATGGAGCACTGGGAGTTATATGCAAACAATGAATCATGGAACACTACATCAAAAACTAATGATGTAATGTATGGTGATTAACATAACATAATAATAATAAAAAAGAACATGGCAGTATCAAGAAATCAAGGACAGAAGTGACTAGAAATGTCCATTAGAGATATTGGGAAAGACCCTGGGCTTCCTACCACATGTGGGTGGGTATTTGAGTCAATTTTATTTAAATATTTTTTCCAAGTGTAATGTAAAGTTACTTACTGTTTTTTCCAGCTTTAAGTATAAATGACAAATAAAATTGTATTTATATATAGAGTGTACAACATGGTAATTTTATATATGTATAGCATTGTGAAATGATTACCACAATCAAGTTGATTAACATATCTAGCACCTCACATTGTTACTTTTTTTTTTTTGGTACGGTGAGAACACTTAAGATTTACTCTCTTAGCAAATTTCAAATATTAATACAGTATTGTTAAGTATAGTCACCATGCTGTACATTAGATTCCCAGAACTTACTCATCTTATACTGAAAGTTTTTACCCTTTGACCAACATCTCCCCATTTTCCTCATGCCTCCACCCAGCCCTTGGTAACCACCATTCTACTGTCTGGTTCTATGATTATATTGTTAATAACAACATATAAGATTGTACAGTATTTGTCTTTCTCTTTCTGGCTTATTTTACTTAGCATAATGTCATCCACATTCATTCAGTTGCCACAAACAATGGAATTTCCTTGTTTTTTTATGGCTAAACAATAATATATATATAAATAATGATTATATATATATTTATATATATATATATATATATATATATATATATATATATGCCATCCTAACAGATGTGAGGGACTATCTCACTGTGGTCTTGATTAGCATTTCCCTGATGATTCATAATGTTGAACACTTTTTCATATATGTGTTGGCCATTTGTATGTCTTCTTTGGAAAAAAATGTGTATTCAGATCCTTTGCTCATTGTTTAATCAGGCTATTTGGTGTTTGTTTCTTTGTTTTGCTGTTAAGTTGTATGTATAAGATGACCTGAAGAACGTGGGAAAAAAAACCTACCAACCATATATCTGATAAGGGGCTAATACCCAAAATGTATAAAAGACAGGTTGACTGTAGTTCATCAGAGGACTTAGGCATTATCTAGATGGCCATATTAGTTTGTTTGTTTGTCTTTTTTTTTTTTGTAGTTTTTAATTTTATTCTGTTATGTTAGTCACCATACAATACATCATTAGTTTTTGATGTAGTGATCCACGATCCATTCTTTTCATATAACACCCAGTGTTCCATGTAGTACGTGTCCTCCTTAATACCCATCACCGGGCTAACCAATCCCCCCTCCCCCCTCCCCTCTAAAACCCTGTTTGTTTCTCAGGTCCATAGTCTCTCATAGTTCATCTCTCCCTCCAATTCCCCCCGCCCATTTTTCCCTTCCTTCTCCTAATGTCCTCCATGCTATTCCTTATGTTCCACAAATAAGTGAAATGATATGATAATTGACTTTCTCTGCTTGACTTATTTCACTTACCATAATCTCCTCCAGTCCCATCCATGTTGATGTAAAAGTTCGGTATTCATCTTTTCTGATGGCTGAGTAATATTCCATTGTAAATATGGACCACATCTTCTTTATCCATTCATCTGTTGAAGGGCATCTCGGCTCTTTCCACAGTTTGGCTATTGCGGACATTGCTGCTATGAACATTGGGGTGCATATGGCCCTTCTTTTCACTACATGTGTGTCTTTGGGGTAAATACCCAGTAGTGCAATTGCTGGGTCATAGGGTAGCTCTATTTTAAAATTTTTGAGGAAACTCCCCACTGCTTTCCAAAGTGGCTGTACCAACTTGCATTCCCACCAACAGTGTAAGAGGGTTCCCCTTTCTCCACAACCTCTCCAACATTTGTTGTTTCTCTCCCTGTCCATTTTTGCCATTCTAACTGGTGTAAGGTGGTATCTCAGTGTGGTTTTGATTTGGATTTCCCTGATGCTTAATGATGATGAACATTTTTTCATGTGTCTGGTAGCCATTTGTATGTCTTCTTCAGAGAAGTGTCTGTTCATCTCTTCTGCCCACTTTTTGACTTGATTATTTGTTTTTTGGGGGTTGAGTTTGAGAAGTTCTTTATAGGTCTTGGATACCAGCCCTTCATCTGTAGTGTCATTTGCAAATATCTTCTCCCATTCTGTGGGTTGCCTCTTTCTTTTGTTGACTGTTTCCTTTGCTGTGCAGAAGCTTTATATCTTGATGATGTCCCAAAAGTTCATATTTGCTTTGGTTTAACTAGCTTTTGGAGATGTATCTTGAAAAAAGTTGCTGTGGCTGATGT